>NW_027448940.1:0-35520 GCF_030867145.1 Opisthocomus hoazin
CTCCTTCCCGCGGTGTTTCCTGTGAAATGCAGTGGGACCCGCTGCCCGCAACCTGCCAGCCTCCTGACTGCGTCACCCCGTGGAGAGGCTGAGGGCGATGGAGGGGTGGTGGGGAAAGGGAGCGGGTCACCGGACACCAGGCTGGGGGCTCCCAGGCCCTCGCCTTCCCCCTGTCCCGCCGTGTTTCCCACACCGTGCTTTGGGAGAGTTTATCTCGTCTTGCTTTGAATACATCTACTGTTTGAATCATAATTACCTCGCTAGGCAAAGTACTCCATTATCTGATGTCCTTTCTGGTGGGCATTTTTTCCAGCAACGTGACCTCAGTTGGGCTTCTCTTAAGCACCCGTCATTTATTCTTTTTTATGCTTGCAGTACCCAGCATTAGCAGTTGCTTTTAATTTCCAGCCAAGTGTTATCCACTCAGTAGCTGTTTTCTTCCGCCCCAGTGTATCAGTGGGGCAGAAAAAAAAGAATCTGCAACTAATATTTTTAAGCCTTTTGCACCCACATCCTTTTTATTCAAACAAGAAACTTCAAAATTTCAAAGGTGTGCAAAGGGCTGCAAATGAAAATGGAGTCAAGCCTTCCAAATCTGTGAAGACAGGTGGTTTCGGATATGTGGACAAGAGCCTTTAAAACAACGTGCTCTCGCATGCTTTTGGAAGGTATTTGACACCCATCCCAAGGTTACGCAAGCTGAAACTTCAGAAAAAAATGACTAGAGGAAAACGGAATAAGAACATGAACATGAAATATCTCTTCCTCCCCAAATCAGTCCTGAGGTTTCAAGCTAATGTTATTAGAGCCCTCAAAACTGAGCAGAAATGCCCTAAAATTAATAGGAGATTTTACAACTAACCAATGAAGAGATTTCAAAGCCAAAGTAATCTGATTAAATACTCTGAATCCAGTTGGCGTCCTCCCATATCGTTCTCTATCAGCTGCAATCTTTTAATTGTACAAGCCGTGAGGTACAAAAATAATGCGCCAAAATGGCATACAGTTCCCTGAAATACAATTAAACTTTCATTAGTTGAATTATCCCATAAGAATAATCACTTTTAGCTGAATGGAGTCATATTCTTTAGTCTTTTTGCATAAGCCTGATCTAAAATGTTTGACATGGTAAAAAAAATGAAAAAGTAGAGTAAGAAACCCCGCAAATACAGTGGTTATGAAAATCAGACTTTCCTTGAGGATGTGAGAAGAGGAAGGGAAATTACCCAGAAAGGTGTTTGGAAATTCAGCGCTCCCCTCCTTGGCATCAGATGTTGATGTTGCTTTGTTGCTTAAGCAACAACAGAAGCAAAACTGTGGCTTGCTTGCCTTTTTTTTTTTTTCTTTTCCTTCTTTTTTGATACAAACCAGTGCCGCCCAAAGGGAACAAGCGCTCCTACGTGATGGTGTGCTGGAGCCTCTGACATGAGAACAGAACTGTTTTCATAGTTAAGGCGTGATCTCTACACGTCCCCCAGATTATAAGCAGCAGGCTTACACGGAGGCAAACATACCAAGAGGATGTTGCCTGGCTTGTCAAAACCCGGCGTTTGGCACGGCAGAATCCAGACCTTCCTCTGAAAAACACCAGCCCAGCGTTTCCACTGCAGGAGTCAACTCCCCTTCTGCACGCATGGGAAGGGGCAGAGCTCAGCACACCCTGACAAGAAGCAGGGGCTTGCGGAGGGTTCAGCTGCACCCAGCCCCCTCCTCCTTCATGGCTGCAGTAGATCCCAAGAAACTGGATTCACTCTGGAACTTGGCGGTTTTACTTATTTTTAGATGCCTTATGTAGTTTCAGCAGCAGCTGAACGCACCTGTCGTGGCTGGGGTTGCGCAGAACCTTTCATGGTTTTGTTGCAGTGATTTTCAGAGAAAAATATATAGGAATAAACAAACTGTGTAATAAAATAAAATCTAGGAAAAAAGTAAGAGCCTCTAGACTTGGTGTGGGAAAACCTCGGGAACGAAAAGCCAGAACACACCAGAGGTCTGTGAGTGCTGTAAAAGGAGCAACGTGCTCATCGGAGCTGAGGAGCTGTTTACTCATCCGGAGTATTTCCTATCATGCTTCAGGACCTGAAACATGTTCTTAGATCAGCAGTAAGGGAAACAGTGAAAATGGTACCTACAGGAGGACTATTTTTCCAAGCTATTGGGTTTAAGAGCCCCTCAGCGGATCACAGCTGTGCTGGAGGCAGCCATGAGATTGCTTCTTGCCCACCCTAAAACACGCATGGATCCTCCATTTACAATAATTATTCAGATGTCTAGGGTTTTTTCTCTCTTGAGGTGCAGATCTGCCCTCCTTCATGGACAACGGTAGTCCCTTGGAAATACATGAGGACTACGTTCAAGGTAGACAAGCAAAGATCTGAGCCTGAACGCAGAACCATGGCGCTGGACACCTAAACCTTAATTATACTGAACCAAAAGCCAAAATTGCTGCCTAAGCCTCCTAGCACCCGACATCCCCCTGTTTGACTTCCAAGAAGCCTGGCGTTCTCCACTTGCATGGGTTCTGAGGAGCCCTGCAGTGAACAAGTCAGGGGTTAGTTTTGCCTGAGCAGAGGGTGAGGTGAGTTCAACTTTGCCACCAGCTTCTAAAGCCACTCGAGAGTTTCCTATTGAACAATCCTATTCTACCTGCAGAATACTTGCTGCCCTTTTCCACATGGATGGGAAAGATAAATGCTTTAATTAAATATCAAAGATGTCATTATTTTGCAACGCAGAGAAAATTCAAAATATCTGGGACCTAAAGCACGTCTTCGCCCATGGTACTCCTGGCAGAGGTTGGGTTAGCTCCATGGACTTCAGGACTTCAGGATTAGCTCTGGTAGCTCATGTTGCTCAACTTAACTTCCATAAACCCTCCTGGAACAAATCATACATGATTTTGTAATTGCTAGGGAGAAAACAAGGAGATTAATAACAGCCAGTAAGCATCAAACTGATCTAATTGTGTCGAGATACGTCAGGCCAATCTAAACTTGTTTTCATGACAAGACAGTGGGAGAATCAGCAAATGTCTCATATCTTGACTTTTCACAGCTAGGAAAGTATGGTTTAGACTAAATTATTTAAGGTGGTTACAAAAATGCCTGGAAAATCATAGCTGGAGAGTAATTCTCAGTGCCACAGTCTCACTTCACAGTCAGACTGAAAGGGCATTCAGGCAGCGGTCTGTGTGCTCTGTCCCAAGTCTGTTGGGACTCCACATTTTCAGTAACATCCTGGGAACAGAAAAGAAGGGACATTTGCTAGCAATGTGAAGCTGGAAGAGGTTGCATGTAAGTTAGTGCATAGATTAAGAATTACAAAAAAAGCAATTGAAGAAATCCCCTGCAAAACAGTATGACTTGGTTTTGACTAGTCAAATACAAAGTTCTGCACTGCACAGCAAAAAAGAACTTCACATAGTCGCACCAGGGAATTACCAGGTCAGGAGGAATTTTGGGGAAGCGGGCTACAGGCTGAGCATAACTCGACAATATCTTCTTGTTGTAGAAAAGGTAAGTCTTGTACTGAACATGTAAACACAAACCTCCCAATTTGAAAACACAAGACAATTCTGCTCTGCTCTGCTCTGCTTGATGATCTTCTCTCAAAGCACTCAGTGGGATTGGACGGCATGATTTGGGCAACAGTACTTCAGACAGAAGCTGTAAGATGGATGGACCAAACAGGGAGAGGTCAGACGAGGGTAGCCATGTCTAGAACAAAATTATTTAATGGCAAAAGTGAAAAGTTAGACATTAGGGCACAGAATACTTTCTAAAACTGAAGATAAGGAAGTACTGGAAAAGATTGTCTGAGAAAGCTGTGGTTCCTCCATCGCTGAAGGTCTCCACCATTGATGGCTGGGCAGACAACTGTCAGGAATATGCTACCCTTGTGCAGAAGATGGACCAGAGACCCTCCACCTGCGGAGTGGGTGCATGCCCTCGGACAGGCAGCATTTCAGAGGGATCAGTGCATGAAGCCAGACTCCTGGCTTGAGGGGACCAGAATGCTAGCCTTAAATGTGTGGTGGAGGTGCTCCATCCCTAACTTCATATCGGCAGTAGGTTGCTGCAGCTATATGCTAGATAGATAGCAGATGGACCACATCCAAAAGATGATGTCGCTAATATCAGTGGAGAAGAAGGGCTGTTAGCAGGAGAAAGAAAAGCAATAAGTAATCGCTGGGGAAGCAGATAATTCATTTACATCCCCTGGAATGTACAGCTGGGGAGGACTGTGATGTCCCATAAAACTGTATCAACAGCTACCCAACAAAGCTACAAGTTTAAATTTGTGGATGTATTTAAGTCTCCCGGCTCTGAAGTAAGCTGTCACCATTTCACACCTGAAGAAGAATTTCTGAGCCTGAGTTCTTACTATTACTTTGCAAATAAACCAGTTTGTCTTACAGAAGGTTCTGTCTGTATCTAGCTATCACCTTATCATCTTGCCTTGGAAAAGAGAAGTTTCTGGTTTAAGCAATAGTGTAGGGAGTTATGGAAAATGGGCTGGAATGGTCATTTTGTCCATGGAACAATTAAACATATTTATGTCATTTCTGGTGAATGCCCTTCTCAAATGGTCTTAAAAATCTGCACCAATGGAGATTTCCTAGGTGGTCTGTTCAGGCAGAATTCCCTAACACGTAACCTGTATCTACACTGACACAGTTTAAGGCCATTACAGGCTTTACACAAGACACTCCTGTGTACACACTTAATACACTATTGATTCTTCTTTTGCAAAATCATAACGATACTGTGTTTACCAACTTGATTGGTCTTAAATTTAGCATTTGCTTTTGTCTCTTTCCATAAACATCTGTAAGGGCACGGTGCAGCCAGGTCACCATGCAGCCACAGTGATGTAGCCTGTGAGCATTCGTAAAGTTAAATATATAGTGAGTTATTTCACCTCTTCATTGTCAGACAAAAATGAAAGGCAAAGCAGACTCCAATTGCACATACCAACCATAGCAGAAAGAGCTGTCATCTCAGGCTTCATGCTCAGCTGATTGAAATGCTGATTGATGCACTTAAAATATACGTGTATCAATCATTGCCAAGGTTAAGAGCTCAAGGCTGGGGGGGGAAACCAAAATAACAGGAGGTTTCTAAAAGAAGGAAAATATTTCTCTTCCCCTAAAAAATCAAAACAACTCCCCTCACCCCCCCCAAAAAAACCCAAAACCAAAATCCAACCCAACCAAGAAACAAGCCATGAGCAAGGCATATTTTGGGTGTCCTGTATCCTCCACAGCCTGGTGTTCCTAGAGAGCTACTGACTGTCAAGGACTTTTGGAGGTGACATGAACGGCAGCAGGGGTAGCTTTATTTTCACTCTCCTCTGTCCATTTGTGCGCACTGCCTACATTATGGCTCAGGGGCTTACACCAGCGCAGCCGATGAACAACCAGACAAGGAACATCATGCAGTAGCTCTAATTTGAATTGTTTCCTTTTGAATTTCACTGCTCAAGAAGAACGTCAGCCTGGCAGTATGGAGCCTGGTTGATTCTTTGACAGACCAAATGCACCAAGAGTTTGATGACGCCAAATCTGACAGTGCAGAGTAGGGTTGAGGTCCCCGGGCAGGGAGGGAGCAAGGGGTAATGTCTCCCCACCTCAGCTACAAAACTTTCAGGCAGTGGTTCCTTGCCATGAGAAGGTTTTAACCCTGCAGCTAATCACTGCATTTCACAACTGCTCAGCATGTGTCCAGCAGCAAGGTCTACCCACCAGTGAAGGTGGGATTGGCCATACAACTGGACTGGGGATGGTCACCTGCAGTTCCCCCTCCACCCAGACAACACGATTCTCATTTCACAGCCTGTTCACCTCCATCCCTCCTATTAGGCAGAGACATTTGGTGGCTCAGATTTCAGACCCGGTCTGTCTCGCCCCCAAACCCAGCTCAGGGATCACAGCTCAGGTGAGATGGTAGTGGCCAGGCACAGCTCCGGTCCTTGCAGTGACACCTGGTGAGACTTCCTCAAAATAATGTGCACCAGTGTGGTCTTTGTGATTCAGGCAAATTGAATTTGCTTGATGAGAAGAATCTACTCTGGTGAGACTTCACCTGGAGTCCTGCATCCAGCTCTGGAGCCCTGAGCACAGGAAAGACATGGACCTGTTGGAGCGGGTCCAGAGGAGGGCCACAAAGATGATTGGAGGGATGGAACACCTCTTTTATGAGGAAAGGCTGAGAGAGTTGGGGTTGTTCAGCCTGGAGAAGAGAAGGCTGCAGGGTTGCAGGCTTATTGCAGGCTTGCAGTACCTGAAGGGGACCTATAGGAAAGATGGGGAAAATCTTTTTATCAAGGCTTGTTGTGATAGGACAAGGAGTAATGGCTTTAAGCTAAGGGAGGGTAGATTTAGACTTGATATAAGGAAGAAATTTTTTACCATGAGGGTGGTGAAACACTGGCACAGGTTGCCCAGAGAGGCAGTGGAGGCCCCATCCCTGGAAACATTCAAGGCCAGGTTGGACAGGGCTCTGAGCAACCTGGTCTAGTTGAAGATGTCCCTGCTCACTGCAGGGGAGTTGGGCTAGATGACCTCTAAAGGTCACTTCCAACTCAAAGCATTCTATGATTCTATGATAAGCTGCAACAGGTACAGAAGACAGAGACGGACAGAGCCATTTTTTTAGCCTTCTTTAACAAACACATAGTAAAAGCTGCAGAGAAACCCACACAGCTGCATCCAGAAAAATCCATGGATTTTTCATCCTGAAGAAAAAAATCGAGCTGGCTCCAGTTTAGAAGGTGAAAACCATGTGGTAGCTAGTTAAACAGCACATGTGATTAATAATTTACTGCAGCTATTTAGGACTTTATCACTCTACCCAGGTGATGCCAGGAAGGAGTGAAAGGGACCTGTGCAAGCCATGCACGCCGCACTGGGACCCACAGACAACGCTTTTAATAGATGAGAGGTAGAAATGATTTACAGCTGTTTCAAGCTGGAATACCACAAAGCCTGGAGGGAGTGGCAAACCTTGCTAGCTACCATCATTCATCTCTCCTCTCTCTTGTGTTAGTCTCTAATTATAGAAGTCAGTTTCTTTTAAGAGCCATCATTATGTTTTCAATCTCCAAACCTTTCAATTTCTCTGGAGAAACAAATGAGGAAAACAAAATTTTTTTCAGAGCTCAGGAGGAAATAATGGGTTTAGTGTGATCACTTCCTTCTAGGAGATGGGTTGGTAAAGGATTTCCAAGAACAGACTCAAATCAGCGTTTGTTTTGTGTTCAGCAGTGTGGCTGGGGAATTTACACACCTGTCGCCTAATTGCTGCCTCCTTTGTGAAGCTGAAATGGCAAACCCAAGACATTTGCTTTTATTGTCTTTTTTTTTTTTTCTAAATAGCAAAGTGCTTGACAGCCCTTTGAAAAGAAAGAGCAGATTTGCTCCACACTTTGGGATTTAGCGAAGGCTGCGGTTTTCAAGGTGTAAGCAGAGTGGGTTTCCTTGGAGTTGTGGTGGTATCAGACTGTGCAATGCATCATTAAAATCCAATTGAAACTTCCTACTTTCAGGTGCCAGATGGCCCAACTATGTTTGTAGTCCTGGAGTAGAGCTACGATAGACTTGTGACATGCTTCTGCCATTGTCACATCTAGTTAGAGATTTCTGATGTCACTTTGGTTTTGAAGTAGTTGGAAGCCTGCTGGCTATTTCAGTCCTAGAAAGTCTAAGTGCTTTACGGGTCTCCATTGTAATGCACCACCATTCCTGCGACTGCAGAGATCCCGCTTAATTCTTGCAAAACTGAGGCTGTTCTTAGGCGAGCGGTGGGAATACAATTGGGGCTGGACCTTCATATTTGTCTCCTGTTCCTCTGCCCTCATTACAAATCCATGAGAAAACAGAGAAGCAACGTGCACAAAGAGACTACATTCCCAAGGCCTGACCAGACTTTTCAGCTTGAGACAAAACATGAGGTTGTGAACAGTTTGTTAAACAACAAAAAGAGAAAGAAGCTGAGGAGAGAAATTTCTTATATCTCCAGACTTCAGGGGGTTTCTGCCAGGAAAGTTTTCTTTTTTTTTTATCTGTATGCATTTCTCACAAGCATTTTCTGTGCTCCATTACATTCCCCATTGCTTTGTAATTGAGGATTTTAGAAGACAGGACAACTTTCCAGCTGGCAGGGTAACAAGAACTAGAAAATTATGTAGGACGTGGCTTGGACAGAATTTAGCCCAATGATGTCATGGCTGTGTTACAACCTCTTGCAAAAAAAACCAGCCTCCAGATCACCTACGGAGCAAGGTGTCTTCTCTGGAGAACTGCCCCATGGTTCTCCCCAGGACAAACAGCATGGGGCAGAGGCAACTGCAACGTGACTACAGGGGAGGTGAGCACGTACCTACCTACGGTTCCATGGGCTGAAGCTCCTCCACTGTGCTCAAGTGTACATGTGTCTCCTCAAGGGAGAGATGTGCTGCCGCTTTGGGCTCAGAAAGAGCACCCAAGTGCTTCACCACTGAGGGCTCTGTGCCTCTGAGAGTTGCCTGCATATTCCCCAGAGAAAGGATGGAAAAAACCTGCCTCATGAGGACATCTCATGGAGCCTCCTGCAGGCTTTCTCTATGTATTTCCCTCAGAAAAGCAAAGATCAAGCTGGGTTTCTTACCTGTACTGAGGGGAAAGGACATCCATTGCGGGAGAGAGGAATAAGGAGAAGCCCAGTCATTACATGGGTCACAGAATCACAGAATGTTCGGGGTTGGAAGGGACCTCTGGGGATCATCTGGTCCAACGGGTCACCTAGAGCAGGCTGCACCAGACCTTGTCCAGGCAGGTTTTGAATATCTCCAGAGAAGGAAACTCCACAACCTCTCTGGGCAACCTGTTCAGTATTCCATCACCCTCAGAGTGAAGAAGTTCTTGCTCGTGTGAGGTAATCGTATGGGGATTGGGAAGCACTCGAGCTATTTGGAGGCACAATCTGCCTCCCCTCACAGCTAATTCAGTGTGCTCAGTAGCATGGCAACATGACCAAGCCATCCTGCTTGGAGCTGACACCAGATAGGGAGATTATCCACAGACAAGTAGGCAGCAATAAGGGGCTCATTGAAATGCAAGGAGAGCTCCGCTTTGACCACGCTGAGATACCCCTTCTCCATTTCGAGCTTCTCCCCCCGCTGCTGGCACGGGTTGCCTGCCCGCCTGGCACGAGGAAGTCCCCCCTTTACATGGCAGCTGTCACCAGCTCCGTGCCTCCGACAGTAGCGAGACCGGTGTCAGCAGGGCGATGTCAGACAGTGGAACGATGGCAGGGAAGTCCCCAACCTGGCACAAAGTTGGGGCAGGAAAAGGAGAGAGGAGAGGGGGTTGTGGAGCTGGGGGCAGGTGGAACACTGGGATACCATTCGCAGTAGGGCTGCCTGGAACAGGCTGAGTGACACAGCACAGAGAGGGGATTTCTCCCCTCCTCCTCCTCCTCTTCCTCCTTCTCCTCCTCCTTCTCCCCCTCCTCCTCCTCCTCCCCGCAGGCCCCCAGAAGAAGTTAAACAAGGCGTCAGATGTTTCTATTTTAAGAGCAACCAGGGAGGCTGGCAACTACAAAATGAAAAGGAAGGCAGGGCAGAAGTTGTCTAGCAAAATTAGCAACACATTTCCCTCCCTGCCTTCCAGAGAGCGTGACCCCTTCCCGCAAGCCGGGGTCTGCACAGCATAAATTATTCCTGTCTAAATTTGAGTCCGTGCTGTTGTTTCTGCCAAGTGTTTACTCCTGAATGCCATATTTTTTCAGGCGTAGATGACACTGGGTGACACGTGTCATCACAGTACGTGTCCTTGAAAAATACGCGCTGTGGAATCGCATTGATGTTGCCCAGGATGGGCTGCTCACACGCACAGAGAAAGCAGCCGGAAGGTCTTGGTCGAGGGACTCCTGGTCCGTCCCACCAGGGCAAAGCTGGACTAAGGGATGGGGAAGCTCTCTGCTGCCTAATGTCACCGAGTTCACAGTTCGTCACCGAACCGCGCGCGCGTTTAACTTGCACTGATAAGACCTCCGGGCACCTTCTCCCTCAGATATCTTTGCACTGCTGCTGCCCCCATGAAAGAGACCTGTCCTTGTCACTGCAGGGTGTAAAGCCACAACTCCATTGACTATCACAGGTCCCTTAACATTCAGACGCTGCTTCAGGCATCCTCCCCGCAGCAGAGCAGACATGCCCCACTAGCAATTGCCTTAAGGCAATTAAAAAGAGAGATGCTGGATAAATATTTGAAAGCTAATTTCATTCTCCCAAATCACAATCCTGTTCACCCCTTTTTGGTGACACGCCACCCGCTGGCACTGAGACCAGAGCTCCTGGAAAAGGTTGGAGGATGCCTTTTCAGCCATATTCAGATGGCTGAAAGCCCAGATCCATGCAGTGTGATCGACAAACCCAATCACTCGACTACTATGCAGGTCTTATTTGGCTGTGCCAAGTAGTAGACTTCTGTGGCTGGGGATGCAGCAGACGTATTCTGTCATCAAAACATAGCCCCTCTGGGCTGGACAAGTCACCTGTCTCCTAATCAGCTTTGGCCTTTACCCACTCATAGGTTTCTGTCCAGTTTAAAGCACACAGATTAAAATCAACTATACATTTAAAGAGAAGGCTTTGTACCTCCAAGTATGGAGAAATGTTTTAAGTTACTATCTTAAGCCCCCGCATGTCAAGGTTAGAAATGTTTTTGTTTCAGAGAGGAACCTGATGAGGTTCAACAAGGGCAAGTGCAGGGTCCTGCACCTGGGGAGGAACAACCTCATGCACCAGTACAGGCTTGGGGTGGACCTGCTGGAGAGCAGCTCTGCGGAGAGGGACCTGGGTGTCCTGGTGGACGACAGGTTAACCATGAGCCAGCAGTGTGCCCTGGCTGCCAAGAAAGCCAATGGGATCCTGGGGTGCATCAAGAAGAGTGTGGCTAGCAGGAGGAGGGAGGTTCTCCTTCCCCTCTACACTGCCCTGGTGAGGCCTCATCTGGAGTACGGTGTCCAGTTCTGGGCTCCCCAGTTCAAGAAAGATGAAGAGCTACTTGAGAGAGTCCAGCGGAGGGCTACAAGGATGGTGAGGGGACTGGAGCATCTCCCCTGCGAGGAGAGGTTGAGGGAACTGGGCTTGTTCAGCCTGAAGAAGAGAAGGCTGCGAGGGGACCTTATAAATGCCTACAAATATCTGAAGGGTGGGTGTCAGGAGGATGGGGCCAAGCTCTTTTCAGTGGTGCCCAGTGACAGGACAAGGGGTAATGGGCACAAACTGAGGCACAGGAAGTTCCGTCTGAACATGAGGAGGAACTTCTTCCCTCTGAGGGTGACGGAGCACTGGAACAGGCTGCCCAGGGAGGCTGTGGAGTCTCCTTCTCTGGAGATATTCAAGACCTGCCTGGACGGGGTCCTGTGCAGCCTGCTGTAGGTGACCCTGCTTTGGCAGGGGGGTTGGACTAGATGACCCACAGAGGTCCCTTCCAACCCCTACTATTCTGTGATTCTGTGATTCATTACTCTGACACCATATGGCCAAAGTCAACAAGAGGCTGATGCGAGTGTTTGATATATGGCAGCCCAGCATGATCTCATCTTTGGGAGGTCACAGGATTAGCGCACAAAACAGGCAGATATGATTAACATTAGGCACTATATCTGTGCAGAGCTGTATGGGTCTGTCGCTGTGACTACAGATGGAAAGTCAAGGTTGAATGAAGGTCAGACAGGGCATCGTGACCATCCAGGCAGTCAAAACCTGTAACATCCTATCCCATGTGGTGCTACCGGTAGAGGAAAACCATTTGTCCTAAAATGCCTCACACTGCCATCAGACTTACCGCCCTTTGCAGCTGAGATTCACCCAGCACACCTGTCTGTTCCCACAGCACGCAGTAAATGGAGGAGGACATCTGTGCTGGGGAATTGGTTTCTGCCGTCTTCTGCTATTTTTACCCAGTGGCGTGAAAGCTTCCAAAAAGAGACACATTGCCACAATTAAACTGCGCTTAATAGCGAACTCTGTCACAAATTGCAGAGAGAAGCCACTTCAGATTTCCATGGGTCTTCCTAGAAAAATAGCTCCAATTAATGAGCCACAATGTAGTCTTGTTTATATTCAGTTAATTCTGTTTTAGCAACAAATTATCTGTGTATGATTGTGAGGCCAAATCCACCCTATATTTTATCATTTAGCCTTATTTTACTGCCTGGTCTGTTCCACTGAACTGAAGACGTTTTAATAGAGCAGAACCTCCCTGTCCTTACTTCTAAGCTTCAGAGGACTTCACAGATGTTAGACAAAGTCACAGCATCCCGTGCACAGACAGCTTCCAGGCAGAGGGCTGGGTCACCCTTCTGGCTTGGTTTGCTTCTCCTTGGACTCCATAACCAAAAACTAAGTAGAAAAGATATTCTGTCAGTGTGGAGCGGTAAAATTCATTTCACAAGTGTGTACCAGCCCCAGACAGAATAGGGGCCTTGGCACTTGGAGGGACAGAGCCTGATCTGCTCTAGCACCTGCTCCATGGTGTCGGCAGGGAAGCACATCCCCGGCGTGCCCACATGGGACATCCAGGTCCCAGCGCTGAAACTGAAACCATCCAATGCTGCAGCGCCCTGCCACGAAAAACAGAAGAATCACAGAATGGCAGAGGTTGGAAGGGACCTCTGGGGATCATCTAGTCCAACCCCCTGCCGAAGCAGGGTCACCTACAGCAGGCTGCACAGGACCACATCTAGGTGGGTCTTGAATATCTCCAGAGAAGGAGAATCCACAACTCCTCTGGGCAGCCTGTTCCAGTGCTCCGTCACCCTCAGAGGGAAGAAGTTCTTCCTCATGTTCAGACGGAACTTCCTGTGCTTTAGTTTGTGCCCGTTGCCCCTTGTCCTGTCACTGGGCACCACTGAAAAGAGTCTGGCCCCATCCTGCTGACACCCACCCTTCAGATATTTATAAGCATTTATTAGGTCCCCTCGCAGCCTTCTCTTCTTCAGGCTGAACAAGCCCAGCTCTCTCAGCCTCTCCTCACAGGAGAGATGCTCCAGTCCCCTCACCATCTTTGTAGCCCTCCGCTGGACTCTCTCCAGTAGCTCCTCATCTTTCTTGGACTGGGGAGCCCAGGACAGAGTACACCAGATGGGGCCTCACTAGGGCAGAGTAGAGGGGAAGGAGAACCTCCCTCGACCTGCTGGCCACACTCTTCTTGATGCACCCCAGGATGCCATTGGCCTTCTTGGCAACCAGGGCACACTGCTGGCTCATGATTAACCTGTTATCTACCAGGACACCCAGGTCCCTCTCCGCAGAGCTGCTCTCCAGCAGGTCCGCCCCAAGCCTGTACTGGTGCATGGGGTTGTTCCTCCCCAGGTGCAGGACCCTGCACTTGCCCTTGTTGAATTTCATCAGGTTCCTCTCTGCCCAACTTTCCAGCCTGTCCAGGTCTCTCTGAATGGCAGCACAGCCTTCTGGCCTCCCAGTTTGGTGTCATCAGCAAACTTGCTGAGGGCACAAGCAGAGCTCACCATTCTTGTGGTTTTGCTCACAGCTACAAGTAGCGATCCCAGTAAAACAGGCGCAGGCGAATTTATGTGTACTCTGCATGCAGCTGTGTGTGAGGGTCTCTAGGCAGAACCCTTCCCAGGCTTAAGTATTTTCGGGTAGTTCAGGCCTCGTAATGATGTTTCACTGCACACTTTAGAACAAGTCAAGTGTCTGCCCAGCCACTCATCACCATGGGTGTGCTGGGATTTCCATGCAAGCCATAATGGGACAGGGATGAAAAGAGACAGAATAGCTGTATGCTACAATCCTGAATTAGGACAAACATCCCCAGGCCTTATATAGTGCCTTCACTTCATAGAATCATAGAATCATAGAATCATAGAATCATAGAATCATAGAATCATAGAATCATAGAATGGTTTGGGTTGGAATGGACTTTAAAGGTCATTTCATTCCAGCCCCCTGCTATTGGCAGGACACCTTCCATTAGACCAGGTTGCTCAAAGCCCCATCCAACCTGGCCTTGAGGCCATATAAGTCGCTTGTGCCACATAAGCAGTAGCAACCTCAAAATGCCAAGCTTCTCTTTTCCCTTCCCCAAAGTGCTGGGAGAGGCTTCCCAGCGCAGCCTGTCAACAGAGCCCCCCATCACAGCACCGACACCATGTGCACATCCTGGTGCTCAGTCCCAAGTGCCTGGACACCAGAGAGATTCATTTCCACAGTAACAATTGCGCAGACTCTGTATATTTATAGCCTCCCACAAATGTCCTGAAGAGGAAAAGATAACATAAAAGCATCAACCAGAAAAGCAAACAGAGAAGAGCAGTGCTGTGTCCATGTGGTTCCACTTGTTGCTCAGATGCCTTTTATTTTTGGTGCCTGTCCCAGCAGTTTCCAAGAAATCTCTCCCTATCCTGTTTCTGTGAGGGAGGTATAGCATTACACTCCAGCTCTTCAGGCATGAACATTTGAGGACAGAGGGAGGCCACGAGGTCAAGCCTGTATTTATAATACGAGACGTGAGCGGGGCCAGGTCACTGGAGCCGGCTGCACTTCCCTGAACAACTAAAAGATCTTCTCAGGCTCCCTGGAATGATCAGGAATTAGGAGTACAGTCCTGCGGGGCTGGGTGTGCAGGTTTGCACCACGCAGAAGAGCTGGACGCGGAGACGCCTTGCCTCACTGCCACTGAGCACACCTCCTTCCCTGAGCAAGTCCATGCCTCTCGGGACGGCTCGGCAGGGGATGGGCAAAACTGCTAAATTCAGGTCAAATCCTGAGTCTCTGCTGTATCACCTGGCTTGACTTTTAGTGGAAAGACCCTTGTTTTGTTGTACTGGTAGAAGCACATCACATAACATTCGTCATTGTTACTTCTATACAAAGCATGGGTGCCTTTTGCTATTTCAGATTTTTCCTTATGTTAAAATTTGTATAGCTTATCCATTCCTCCTTGGCAATAAGGTCCAGGTAAGACAGAGGCAGACATTAGCAAGACATACCAGGACCAAACTTACTCAGAAGCATTCCTGTGAGCGAAGCTTCACCCAAGCGCCTCCTTTTCTTCTTAATAAATATGTCTTAGAGACATTTTCATGTGGGGGAAAACCCCCACTTCTTCGCCTCTTATGTTCCACTGGTCCTGTTCTTTTCTCACATAATCCTTTCCAGTGGTAACTAGCTGGGATGTCACAAACAAAGAATTATACCTTCAGGTGAGGCAGAGCTTCTTATGAGCTTACTGCTTAGCTATTACAGATCCTGTTCACATGCAGAAATTACACGCACATACGGATGTGTGCATTATTTAAGACCGAGCAGCAAGACTGCAGAGGGATGGATCTTCCAGCTCAGGAAAGCAGGAATACTAATTATTGTTCTTCCTGTGTAGCCATCCAATGCCAAGGTGGGGAAAATGATGTACGGGGCATTATCTGATCTTTCAGATATAGTTTTAAAACACACTGTTCAGCAGGGGAGCAGATGTTATTATCAAGATGCATTTCTTAGAGTCAAGTGACCAACGCTGGTTTTGGATTGATGTTTTGACAGGCTGCAGTTGTCAACCCCGCAGTCAGGTTATTCCATTTGAATATTTCTGACCTTGTGCTAAAATTTCAAGAAGAAAGCGCGCTTACATATTTAATGTGCATCCTGCTGACACACCACCTTTCCCTGTGGGAGAAGCAGTGCTTGAAGAGGGAATAGTAAGAAAGAAGATACGTAATTCCTCTCAGTGGGATAAACTCATTGATTTCATGTGCACAAGATTAAAAACAAAGGAAGTCATTATTGTATGGTATTTATTATTTCAGTGTGTGGCAAAACATAATTTCTAAAAATAATGTCAACTTAACAAGGGAAGCCACATAATTTTTATCAGGATAATTGGTAAATCAGACCCCTATCTAATGTTTCTCTTCACAGAAAATTACAGCCTTGGAGAAGAACACATTATTTCAGATGAAGTCAGAGTGAGCACTGAAGAGCTAACAGCCCTGGCTGGAGACAGAGTTTGCTTTTCGCAGGTAACGCAATGTTTTACCAGTGCTAAACTGATTTGGACCATATGATAATCAAAGTAACAATACCTATGGAGCTTAATCTGTTCTATGACCCAAAGAGCTGCAAGATTGCCCTTTTGCTGCACTTACCATCAAAATGTGTAATACATTTAAACACACAAACTTGGAGGAAGCCTCCAATGATCATATGTTTTCCATCATTTTCCCCACCCAGAGAAGAAGGGTCTGCTGCTCTGTCACCAGATGAAGCCATTCTGGGACCTGTTTCCTAGCATCCCCTGGGCAGAAAGCCCACTGTGACAGCAAGCGCTTGGAGCAGCCGGGCTGCAACTGCTTCCGACAGCCTCGGTCATGGCTCCCATCTTCCATTTCCTCTTCTCCAGAAGGGAAGCCAGACAGCTGCTTGGGAAGCTTTGAAAAAAATCTTGTCAAGAATTTAAAAGAAGAGAGAGACAGTGTGAGAGCGTGTGTGTGTGTGTCTCCAGGTTTTGGCCCATCTCCAGCTGGCTGACGGTATGGCGCTGGCTTTCTTCTTTGCTTCCAAGCTGCAAAATAACCATAAAAACAAAAACCTAAGTAATGTATTAATGGCTTGCTTAATTTCACTTTTTCCTTATATTCCGATAGTCATGCAGCCCCCAGAGGTGTTTCACCGTGTAACTAAAAATAAAGGAGTCTCTAACTGTGGAAGAAGACAGAAGAGCTGGTGTGAGTTCACCAACAGTAAATAACACTCTGCTGTTTCACACCTACAGCTTGCAAAAAAAAAACCAAACAAAAAAGGAGATGTTTCAGTTCAGGGAGAGTAAAGTGCTCTCTGAAATTTTCCCTGAGCGCCTGAGAGCGTGATAAAATGCAGAGAAACATTTCCAGGAACACCTGAGAAGGCGGGTACACGCTGCCTTGGATTCCCAAGGAAACTCCCATTCCTTTGCGGCACTGGATGCTGCGCCGTGGCAGAGGAGCTGTGTTCGTGCTGCTCCTGCTGACCCGGGGATGGTCACCCTGAAGGTGAGGCCTGCTTTTTAGAAACTCTTCTCTTAAGCAAACAAGCGCCAAGAAAGGCAAGAAGAAATAGTTTTGTTTTGCTTCATTGCTTAGCTGAATTCTGGTTAATATTTAAAAAAATCAATCCCGAATCACTCAGAATTAATGTTGCTGTTCAGATCTTCATAAGCTAGCACAAATATTGCATCTTGCCCTTGACATGTCACTTTGTAAATTCCTCATAAATTTACAACACTAAACTAAATTTAATTCAGTTGAGGTCTTAGCTCGGTATCCAGCAGAACACATACAAGCATGCACACACCGTTTCGGTAAAATGCACACACTATTGTAAGTGACACAAGAAGCCACTAATAGACACTGTAGACAATATCTTTTAATGATGCTTTTATTTCCTCTGCTTGCAAATGATCACCTCGTCTGATGCTTTCCCCCAGTATTACTCATTTTCTGTCACCGAGCTGCAAGTAATCTTCTGTCTTAGAATCATAGAATCATAGAATGGTAAGGGTTGGAAGGGACCTTAAAGATCATGTGGTTCCAACCCCCCTGTCATGAGCAGGGACACCTTCCACCAGACCAAGTTGCTCAGAGCCCCGTCCAACCTGGCCTTGAACACTGCCAGGGAGGGGGCAGCCACAGCTTCTCTGAGCAACCTGTGCCAGTGTTTCACCACCCTCAGGGGGAAGAATTTCTTCCTAATATCTGATCTAAATCTGCCCTCTTTTAGTTTATAGTTTACAGCCATTCCCCTTTGACCTATCACTACACACCCTTGTGAAAAGTCCCTCTCCATCGTTCCTGTAGGCCTCCTTCAGGTACTGGAAGGCTGCTAGAAGGTCACCCCAGAGCCTTCTCTTCTCCAGGCTGAACAGCCCCAACTCCCTCAGCCTGTCCTTATAGGACAGGTACTCCAGCCCTCTGATCATCTTCACGAGAGCGGAGTAATGGGGCAGAATCACCTCCCTTGACCTGCTGGCCATACTTCTCCTGATGCAGGCCAGGATATGGTTTGCTTTCTGGGCTGCGAGCGCACATTGCCGGCTCATGTTGAGCTTCTCATCCACCAGTACCCCCAAGTCCTTCTCCTCAGTGCTGCTCTCAAGCCACTCTCCGTCCAGCCTGTACTTGTGTTTCTTTCAGAAGAAATCAACAAAGGAAGACAGATGACCGAAATCCTGACTCTGGTCCTTCTACAGAGAGGGGTTGTGTTAAGGAACGGGTTGCCCAGAGAGGCAGTGGAGGCCCCATCCCTGGAAGCATTTAAGGCCAGGTTGGACGGGGCTCTGAGCAACCTGGTCTAGTGGAAGATGTCCCTGCTCACTGCAGGGGGGTGGGCTGGCTGACCTATAAAGGTCCCTTCCAACCCAAAGCATTCTATGATTCTATAATTCTAAGGAAGCGGGATTTGACACAGCCCACCATCCAGCTGTATTTTATACCCTGCTGGCTTTATTGGTCGTGAAATGTCCACGAAAAGCCAAAGGACCCTCCTAAAGACTTTATCTGCTTTGCTGTGAGTTCTTTATTCTGCAGAAGACCAAATTAAGGGCAATGCTAGGTAAACTACCCAGTCGTTCCCAAGACATACCACTAGCGTTTTCAGCTTCAGAGTTCACAAAAGCAGCACGATGCCCTTGCCTTTTAATTAGCTTAAGCCAGTGGGAGCAAAGATCTGAGCTCTTGGGCTGTACCGGAGAGACCGAGAGCTGAAGAGCTGAGGCAGAGCTGCTGCCACTCGCCATAACCCCCCAGCCATCAAGTCCCCATCAGTGTGAAAATGAATGTGTTTCCTTCCCATCAGTGGGTGAAATCAGAGCCCTCGTGCAATTGCTGTCAACAATTACTTGATCACCCTATTTTTGTGCAGGTCTGATGATTGCAGTGCAGCACCTCTGTCAGGGGATGGGTGAGAGGCTGGAAGGAATTACCCTATTGCTTAAAAACAGAATACAACAGCTAGGAGGAGAAGCGCAGGTTTTGCAGAGCTTTTTTATTCACATATTAAAATTGTTTCATATTAAACGAGCTAGGCTAAGAGATGTGGTAAACTAAATGCTAAAGCCTACCTTGGCCTGCTGCTGCAGCTGTTAATCTGATTTTTGAAGCCGTTAGCTTGCTGGGCAGTATGAACGCAGTTTGCTGGATGCTCTCATGGCTGGTGGTGCAATGTAAGCACAACACTTGGAACACAATCCACCAGTGTCCCCACGCCAGATCCCATAACCTACTTCCTAGGCCTGCTGCCAGTGTTGTGCTATGAGTCACGAAGAGAAACAAACACAAGGAATGTCAAATTAAATAGGACACAACGCTTTTGCAGCGTTTAAAAGCGGAGCAATTGCGCTGAAGTGTACAAACCTCCCTGGACTCCTCTTGGACTGCTTCTCATCTTGGTAATAAGAAACATCCCTTTAATTAGTTCCACCTAATGAAATTTATAAGCCAGGGAGTGGGAGTTTTGCTCCTGGGTAGAAACTGAAAACTTCTCTCGACTCGATCTGCCCATTTTCTTCAGCAGTCATGAGCAAATTTTATCAAATCTCTGTGTTAAACAGTAACAACTATTGTTTGCCCAGAACACAAGTCCATTTATGAGCTGCAATACGACACATCTTGGAAAACTCAGGCTGAAAGGCACTTCTGAAAAAAAATGATTAGAATTGGCAAGAAAAAGTAGTTTCAAATTGTCAATAAACAATAGAGAAACTTCTACCTGATCTTTCTGGCTCCTGAGATCAGAGAGGTTCCTTTACCTTTCTGGGTTTGGGCAAAATAATTTACAAAAATCATTCCATCTTTCCTTACAGTTAAGGGGCATCCATTACCTCTCCAGCTGAAGGTCTGGGTGCTTCATGCTCCTTGCATCAGGGATGAGTAAAATACTTCTAGGAAGCCTCGATATGTGCATTTTCTCCTATGGAAATATTGACCCACAAGGGCCTGTTTAAATCCATTTTGGCTATGTGTCTCTCAAGACAAAGCAATATCCATGGCAACAAACAGTTTCACTGCAGAAGAGAGAGCACATCCAGAGAGATCGTGTAATCACCCTGTTTATCGATGACTAAAAGCCTGAAAGCACAAAGTTTGAGATCTCGGGCGCAACACCAGTGCTCTGCAGAATAACTGGGCTTTCCATCGGGATGCTTTTGCAAACGTAACATCATAGAGGGCGGTGAGGGAAATCGAGACCTTGCCCGCTGTGTTCATTTCAAACTCTTTTGCAAAGAAGTGTGGTTCACTGTGTAGTTGCGGTTGCCCTTTGAGCAGGTAACAGAGGAGGGTGAGAAGGAGGGAGCCGATTCTCAGCTACATTCGGAGACAGCAAAAGCACAAACCACCATAAGGCAAACTGTTAGGATGATCAGAATTTTGGTACGGAGTGTTTTCAGCAACTGCTGGGGCCCCTCGGTGTGTTGGCATGTTCCCCTCAAAGTGGTTGCTGACTGATACGTTCATCCTGTTGTTCCACGTGGAGTCCCATAATTACAGACCCTGATTTACAGGGTTGGTTATAGCTGCTATTACGGGAAGATACAATGCTGGATGCAGCTGCGGTGCTGATGGGGGAAGGACTGAGGAAGATCACACATGGCAGCTCTGGCATGAACGCTCGCCGCACTGGGCCATGTTAACAGAGGGGAGGGAGGAAGCCACAGCCTCTCTAGGGTATTCCCAAGACTCCTTCCCACTTATAAAGCCATCTTTGATTTGGGCTGTGAGGAGTAATCTTCTAGTTTGGCACTCTGTGGTGAGTTTTTCAGAGCTTTCAGCAACAGCTCAAACCAGCCCTGCTGTCAGGACCTGCTAGAGAAAGATACTGGCACAGGGTATGGCTTGCTGTGGTCCCACTGGAGCTAGAAGACTGCTTTTTAATCCAGTGCATTTTAGCCCAGGAGTGTCCTACCCTGACCTGGATCTCCTTTCCCTCCAGACCTGGCTGCCTGCTAGCATTTACTCTGCTCTCCAACCTCCATGCCCCAGCCTCCACTCCGTTGAGGTAAAAAGCTCCCACTGGGGTTGCTTAAGGCCTCTAAGACAATTTCCCAAGCTGTTGGGATCCTGCTGCCTGCAAACCAGACCCAACACTCACTTTTAGCCTTAAAGGTCTGCAGAGGGTGGGTAGGAGGTGGCCAGACGGACAAACATGGCTGCAGAGGGAACACAAGAGAGACCCAAGGCTAAAATTGTAAAGCAGTGTTTTGGTGGCATGACCTGCCTTAACGCTACACAGCCACTTGCAAATGATGGGATTGATTACAAATTACATCAACACCACCCCATCAGACCTTCTTGCCTACAGTGGTGCTGACAGAGCACCCGCCAGCTTCATTTCTGAGAACCCATAAATGCGAGAGCTATACAGTCATCACCCTCGAAGGTGAAAGAATGGACCCTTGTTTTGAAAGCCAAGGCGCCTCTATTAGGACTTAGAGGTCAAGGTACTCAAAGAGGCATACACTATCCCCCAACGGTGTATCCAGGGTGAGCACACCTCCCACAGAGAACACAAAGGGCGAGATGTTTGCTTTGTCAGGGAAAAGACCTGGGTAATGGTTTCTTAACGCTCCTCGTACTGGGGCTTCCTGTCCCAAAGAGGAACAGGTCCTACTTCTGGAGGCCAAAGCTTATCGACTGAGGAGTGCAAATTGTTTGAAGATTAATATTGAATTTAGTATCTATAGTTGAGATCAGGAGGTGATTTTAGCGATTAGACTCACCCGAGTGAAAAAAAACCACCAGAGGCACTGCCTCCGCCACCCATGCACTTGCAAGCGCCCACCGCTCCCCCTCCTGTATCTACCTCACTTCACCACCATCCATCTGAGAAACCCCACCTCCCTTACTGCAGGGGTTTCCATTGCAGCTGCAATAGAGGGTGGCCTCTTGCTCCGCAGCGGCGGTGATGTATTACCCACCCAGGTACTGACCAGGCTCCGTGCATCAGCTTGTCTGCCAAGGTCTACTCCTGTGACCCTTTGTCCCTGTTCGCCTGCTGAATTTATGCTCCTCCTCTGATGTATTGTTACATGAAGCTGAAGGCAATGCTGAAGTTTTTTCCTGGTGGTGCAGTTAAAGCCATTAAAAAAAAAAAATGCCTGTGAGCAAAACTGTCTCACTTTACTGAGATCTGGTGGGATGCAACCTTGCTCCCTCGTTTGGAACATAGCAAATATCAGTTGATCAAAATGCCTTTAGGAAGAGCACATTTAATACAAATTTGAAAGAGCTATAAGAAAAAGTCAGCGCAGTCTCGAGGGCATGGTGGCCTGAATTTAAAGAGACCTTCAAGTGACTGGAGCTCAGCTACACAAGTTAGAATGAAAATCTCTACTTCAGCGATTCCCAGTGAAAAGACACGACTCCAAGCTAGGTTTTTATTATGGTTAACCCTTTTGATGCTTACTGCTGGACTTACAGATTGAGATGCATATTTAGATACTGTCATTAGCTGTTGGTATAAACAGCATCTTCCTGAGTCCAGAAACTGACGGCTGGTTGCCCATCTGTTTCTTGGTTCTTCTTTCCCAAGAAATTGTGGGTATTTGTAGGTCAGCACCCCCTCATTTGGTTGCAATGCATTCCCAAAGCCATCTACCAGAGCTGGGCTGGCTACAGAGACTGAACTGTCTTCTCCTCCCTCCCCTCATGCCCCATAATGCCTCCCTTAGTGGTGGCCAAGATCCTGCTGAAGCAGACCAAATTTCAAGCTACTCAGCAATCCCAGCTCTCAGGGGAGCACGAGACACAGACTGGAGAAGCCTTTTCTATCATGACTCTTTGGAGTTGTCAACAGCCAAGAAGTGGTTTTGCCAGATCCCAGCTCCTCTCCATTCACATCCCTACCATGCATGACCCTAAGCAGAAATCCTGGGCTCACAAAATTAAGTGGGCCATTTCCACGAGCCACCCTGGGACTCCATGCTTGGATGGGATAGGGGGAAAGAGCAGAGGCATGTCTGCTCCTGGAGCAGCGCAGAATAAGCAGTGTACAAATGCGGGCTCTGAGATTCCCTGGCCCCAGTTTTCTCATAGCTGCAAGTCAAACTGGACACGGATGTAGCACAGTAACCTATTGAACCAGATCTCATTAGCGAACTACAGAGAAGTCTAGCAGACCATTAAAAGTTAAGCTAAATATAGGCACACACCAAAAAAACAGCAATGCTAAAGCTCTGAGCTGAATTAATCAGGGAGCATAAAATCATAACACACGGGATGTTCTTCAGACGATGCAACGGCAGCTCTAGTGAGCCAGAAAGCTTTAACCAGATCTCCCCAGAACCACAGGGAGGAATGCTGTGCCTCTGCTCTGCTGCCAAAAAACCCAGCCTCCTGCACGCCTGGTTATTTTCCACTCTCCAACGTGCGTGAGCTCACACAGCAACCCAGGGATGTGCTACCCTTTCCAGACTCACACGGCTCGCTCCTGCATTCAGGGCTTGCTTGGCAGCCCAAAGGACAGCGCAGGTTTTATTTCCCTTGAGACCGGGGGTGTTGGTGGCAATTGGTCACGAGGACCTTCTAAGCAGCTGCTGCCACTGGGACAACCACCTGGTCCAACCCTGCGAAACCACTGCCGTTGCTCCTGCATTTGGCTCACACCTGGGCAGCAAGGACACCTGAATAACACTGCTGACTCTCAAGTGCAAAGAAAACATCTTTTAATTGAGACATGGCACAAGGCTTGGTCCAAGAGCTACAGACCTCCCCACCTAACGCCTTCAGGTTTCACCAGGCTTTCATGGAGGCAGAATGAATGAAGTTGAGAAGTGACCTTGCCAGGTATAAAACACGACCTTCACAGTGGTCCCATGAGATGAAGTTAGCTTGTGCAAAGACTTTTGGATCACAAGTAATCTTCTGGTTCAAACCTCCAACATTATGTGAAAACGTGGTCCTTTGATAAGAGGTGAATTACTCTAGGAAACTTCAAAGCCACCAAAGAGCTTGTGCTCAGGGATGCTTGTGTGCAGTGCTTTGAGTTTTCTCTGCTTTTCCTAGTCACCACACAACAGTCAATTAAAACACGCTGCTCTCTTTGTAGCCTTTGCTGCAGTACGAGGTTTATTGTCCTATTTATCACCGTTGAACTGCCTCGGGCTGAATTATTTATAGCGCTGCAGAAGATGAATTAAGTGGTAAATTCAAAGTGGGTCACAGGGATGTTGCCTTGGCCTTGCAACCCAGACGTGTCGATGGGCTGATGTCTTAGCCTCCGCGTCTTAATGGGATGGAGCATCTTCATCCACACTCGCACCGAAAACCCTAGCTGCCGGCACCTCGCCGGTGCTCCCCTTCCCTTGGACCAGAGGGTAGAAGGCAGGTACTGACACCCAGGCATTATCCTCTACAGGTGACTTGCCCCTGCCTTTTCATCCGTGCATACTCTAGTATTTCAATTAAGGAGAACATTGCAGCACCCTCAGCAAGAAACCACTACAGACCCGCAGTTCTAGCACTTGCCATGGCATGCCAGTACATTGCACTGCCGGTGGCAGGCTGCAGGGTGAGCCAAAACGCCCCCAAAATTCAGAAAGCGGCCCACCAGCCTAATATTTTTAGGGTTTAGTGTAGGAACAAAACAGCTACTTAAGCTCGGGGGTTTTAAAAGGAAGTCGTGCTTGCATTTCTGTCCCTAAATCCCAACTGAGTCTTCTAACCCTCCATGAAGTACAGCCTGTGCTCTACGCCGCCTCTAACTTCGATGACGACAACGATTCAGTTGTTTCCAGAAAAGGAGAATCACTTTTCACATTACTGCTTTTCTTACGCCATGTCTGACTGCGCTGCAGAGGCTCCAGGAAGATGCTTGTGCTGGGTTCCCCCGGCTATTTTCCATGCCAGAAGGTGGTGAGCCCTCCCACAGGCAAAGGGGATAGGATACCTGCCTGGAATGGCCCCAGAACCACCAATATGAGGATATTAATTTCATAAATACTGGAGATATATGTTATTTTACCAATATCTATGTTCAAGGATACTGCCCAAGCATTTTTTAAATCCACTTGGAAAGTAAATACACACACGAAGCGAAATGCTGCTCCCTCCATACCACCCTTGTTCCTTGGAAAGTACCAGACATGTTGATTCTGGTCATCTCGGGGTTTTCTCAGAGGGTGTCACAGGAGCTTGGACACCGGCTATGAGTTTTGTGTGACAGACACCAAGTTCTCAGAAATGCTCATCTGAAACCGAGACAGAAAACGTGCTCCTGGCCATGAAACCAAAGGGCGATAAAAAAAAAATCTTGTTCCTATGTTATTGGTATTCTCTCCATGGTGCAAGGGTAGACAAATTTCATTATCTCTTGTGAGAAAACATGTATCAACAGTATCACCTAATAGCACAAAAGACCATACAGGCACCAAAATTCAGAATGAATCATCTTTAATAGAAAGGGTGGGAAAGCCTCCACTTTTGGAAATCTGCAGTAACATTTTGGTGCTGTATGATGCAATCACCTTCCCTCCAGCGTTGCCTGGTACAATACTGACATCTTGCCCTCGACAGTCAAAATCTCTTGGCTAAGAGACCAAATGAAAATAAAGAAGAGGGTTTAGCTTTAAGTACAGCAGGATGAAGAGCTTTAGCAACAACGAACTTTCTGAGAAATGTGGTTTAAGTAATCCCACTGCTATTTTCAAATTCAGGTTGAATTTCCTTAATAGCTCCAGCAAACAAGAGACCATGGACCAGACTTCTCAACCCAGGCAAAGGAGGAGGAGGAGGAGGAAGCAGACAGCTTTAACCAGCAGGCGAGACAGCTGGTGCACTTCTCAGGAGTGGACCATCTCGAGGATGCAGACCCACACATCTCCCTGCCCAGGAATACTCCAAGCATCACATTACCTCCCTCCACCATCCTCTGGCTTTTTTTAATCCCGCTTTGCAGAGGTCCAGGCTCCCAGGTGAGAGACGCAGCCCTTCGGCAAAGCAACCTCGTTCTTCCTCCACCAAGAGGGAAGAGCTTTGGGCCAAGTGGCATCATGAAGAGGCAGGAGACAGGGCTGTCTGGCCCCACACGCCCGAAGGCCACCACTCCAAGCACCCCTTCTCCCAGGAGCCTGGGGATGGGGGTCTCCTCCTCCCACTCCGAGGAGGATCTGCTCTGGCTTCCTCGTTTCTGTTAAAATGGAAACGAAACACTTTTGTCCCAAGTGAAATGAGAGGTTTCACCAATCTAAAACCAATGTCCCAGAAATGTTATACTCTGGTCAGACATTAGAAAGAAATCTCCAAAATTTTTACGCACCAGCATACTTTGGGATGTTTCAGGCCAGCTCTAGAACTGAACAAAAATCCTGTTTGCCCAGATCCATCCATAAGTCAATCCAGTAGGAAATCTCGTTATTTTGCCTGTTTGCTGAGGAAGCAGAGTTTAAAAGGCACCCACATCTGCATAGGCGCCCGTTGGTCACGAGAGCAGCAGGTCAACACAAATACTGATGGTGGCAATTTGCTTTCATCCTCCCCAAAGCCCAGGGCCACACTTCCACTATGCAGGCAGACCACCCCATGTTCAGAAAGTAATGTGGTGAGACCGGAGTGGGGGAAGCGGGTTTAACATACTCGGTACATGGCTTGCTGTGAGAAATAGAAAACAAATTTGCTCTTTTCTTCTAACTACGTACTGCATTTGTTCCAATTTCTTGTCTCATTTTCCACAAAGACCCAGATCAGTGTCTTCATGATGATGTTGAAAGCAAGTGTTCAGCTGAAATCTGTACTGCATTTCCCCTCACCCCAAACAAGTGCTCCTGTGACTGCTTTGGGGTTTCAGTGTGTTACTCAACGCAAGCTTTATTTTACTGAGCTGGTACTGCTTTTATACAAGAGCCCATGCCCATACAGAGTCTATACAACTTCTTTTACATATACAATAAAAAGATGGAAAAATTATACCATGCCAAGAAAGCTGTCTTACCAAAGAAGGGCCGCTGCCTGAAGGGTATATTTAGAAATTAGAGAACAATTTAGGAAGAGTGTCACACAACATAAGCCAGAAGAGTAATGAAAAGTAGGGAGAGTGGGAGTTTCTTTTAGGAATTGAGCAGTCCCAGACAGCATCAATGAACACCCAGACCGACTACTCTTTTTCACTTCACCAAGTAACAGCAAAGCCCAACACTTACGTAGCATTTTTCATTCACCCATCTCAAACTGCCTTGCAAGGAGAGTTAAAGCATCGCATTTAGCATCCCTCTCTGCACACTGATGCACGGAGCTGCAGCCCGAGGCTACGCAGAGGCAGGTGCTAGGGAAAAGGGCAGGCTGTGGATTCCTGTCTGTTGTCACGGATGCCGAGTTTGGACCCTGGTACCTTCTTGTCAATCCTTCAAGCAGCCCATCAGCCTTGTGCGGACAGCCCGCGCTGCTGGCCTGCTCTGCCATTTCAGCAGGGACAGCTTCCAAAGAAGTTGGCTTACCCCAAAAAGTCATTGTGAGCAACACATCCACTTCAGCCCACAGACTCCCAGCACTGCCGAGGCTGGTGGGCACCCCTGGGGATCACCGAGCCTGACCTCTCGCTCACAGCGGGGTCAGCCACTGCAACAGCTCAGGGCTGCATCCTCTCAGGTTCAATATCCCCAAAGACAGAGATGCCACAACCACCTCTCTGGGCAAACTGTGTTGCAGTAAAAAGGTTTCTTCTTGTATTTGAAAGAAATGTCCTGGATTTTTGTTAGCGTCCCTTGCCTCAAGTCCTGTCCCTGGGCACTGCTGAGAAAAGCCTGGCTCAGTCTTCTTTACTTCCCCGCTCAGATATCTACCCACGTGGATAATATCCCCCTGAGCCTTCTCTTCTCCAGGCTCTCTCAGCCTCTCCCCATATCGAAGATGCTCCAGTCCCTGCGTCATCTTTGTGGCCCTGCACTGGACTTGCTCCAGTATGTCCATGTCTCTCCTGCACTTGGGAGCCCAGCACTAGACCCAGCACTCTGAATGCATCTTACCAGTGCAGAACCAAGAGAAAGGACCACCTCCCTCAACCTACTGGTGATCGATCACAACCCTTTGAGCCTGGCACTTCTGCTAGTGTTCAGTCCACCTCCTCATCCACTTATCTGGGTCATACTTCACCAATGGGGATTCTACGGGAGGCAGTGTCAAAAGTCTTGCTAAAGTGACAAGCGGCAACATCCACTGCCCTCCTCTCAGCCACCAAGCAAGTAATCTCATTGTAGAAGACCATCCAGTTGATCAAGCATTTCTCCTTCATAAATCCATGCTGACTAAACCCAAACACCTTCTTGCCCTTAGTATGTCTGGAAATGGTTTCCAGATTCATCAGCTCCACCACCTTTGCTGAGATCAAGGTGAAGCTGACGAGCCTGTAAATTCCCAGATCCTCCTGAAGTGATACTTGCTTTCTGTCCAGTCGTCAGGAACTTTCTCCAATTGTCTTATGCTTTTTAAAGTTATTCAAGGGGGCCTCATGATGACATCAGTCCATAGTATGACAGATGGTCACATCGGAATGCAACATTCCACCCGGACTCCTGCCTTTGACTGAACAACCTGCCCAAAGAGTTTGTACTTGTTCCTCAACACTTTTTCAACATCCAAGATCTGCTAGGGCTGTATGACTGCTATTCCTGAATAGCGACTGCACTGCACGACTTGGACTTGCGGTCACAGGAACAAGGGGAGGCAGAGGGACACCCAGTTGTAAGAAGCCAAGACAGAGGACCAGAGTGCTTCCAGCAGTGACGGCATCTCCCTTCGGAGCAGGGCGAATCGAACCACCCCATCTCCCGTGCTCTCGACGCAAGGATTGCAGCATCAACATATAAAACCAGTTGCAAGAGCCCCTGCTGACCAAGCAGCCATACGGATTAGAAACATGCACCACTTATTTCCCTTACCCTTCCCTCAGGAGCAGCTGTGCCGCACCACCACAACTGAGGAAAGTCTGATTTTGTTTTCCAACCCTCCCCCCCTCCCCAACTGTTCTAGCTCAGTAGGTGAGGTGGATTTAAAACAAACAAAAAGCAAGCACAGTGCAACGGTACTGAATTTAAATTAGACACCCACAATTACATTTTCAGTAGCTAAGTTATAAAAGAAGAAAGATAAAAATAAAATTTCAGAAGTGTGAAGGTTGTCATTGCAATATTTTTACCTAGTGAGTCACAAAGCCTGAGAAGTAGGATTTTTTTTCCCCCTAATAACACTGAAGAAAACCTTAAAAATAAAATTTAAAAAATCAACACAAACCCACCACCCCACACCAAAACAACGAGAAAGTGAAAAGCTACACAAACCTCAATCAAGACACTGGTTCCTCTAGCACATCAGAAGCAGCAGGTTCTTCTTACAGACACTGAGAGGCATCTTATTAGAAAGGAGTAAATAAAACCCACTCCTCTTAACCCAGAACAGGAAAGTTGCAGGGACTGGAGAACCTTATATACATTTGACAGTACCAGAAAAGGTCATTGTGGCAGCGTTCCTCCCCAAAGGCTGAAGCCAAAGTACTAAGAAAGCACATTCTTGAATAGGGGAACTTGAAGAGGGTCTAGCAACAGGTTCATGAGGTCTGAACACGGCCTGGAAGAATAGAAAAGTGGGGGAGAGAAAGGGACCGAGACCTTCCACTCGTTGACCAAGGCTGCAATTCGGAGTTTAGCATGACTGCAGTGTATGTCTCCATGTGTCCACTCTGCAAGCTGGCAGAAAGAGTTCGCTACGAGAACAGCAGCAGCAGCAATTCTGCCCGTGTGCAACAAGCCCGAGGTCAGAACTCCTGATTTATGCCATGCTGGCCTTGTACAGATCTCCCCCACAAGAAACCCACCTCTTCCTATGTACATAAAATACATGTTGAAAAGATTTTCTTCTGACAAAGCTTTTGGTTTTGTGTGAAAGTTTAATAGTCTTAAGTCCATAATGACAACAGTATAAAGAATTCAGATTAAAGGTTTTGTTTGTTTGTTTTTTTAAACACAAGGTCAGAGTGTACAGTCAAAGAAAGCTCTGCAATCAACTCAATAGGGACAGGAGCCTGTTAAGGGTTGAGTAAAGTGCAATTTAGTAGCAATCCTAAGACCTCTATTTCTTTTCCTGCAGCTGGTACCCATGCTTTCAACAGCACTGGTACCACTCCACTCTGAAATCAGGTTCTGCCCAAGTGCCAGATCTCCGTGGCTTAGAGTCCTTGGCTGGTATTTTCATCACAGTAAAACTGTAAGAGCCATCAGCAAGTCAGTGAGACTGAGATGGCTCGTGGACCATCATGGGAAGAATGAATCATCTGCCTTGGAAATATAAATGTTTATGATCAGTGCTTCTATTCTGCACATATATTCTTGAGACACGCAACTTCTACAAGGGTGTTGATATTTATATAATTTCACAAATTTAGACAGTGCATTACAAACACAATATGCAGTCGTTACTATAAATAGCAAAGCAGTGGGACAGAATTTTCAACTATTTCTTATTTTCTATGCACCACAAATGAGATGTATGGCACAAGTTAAGGAACTAGAGGAAAGAAAATACAATTAGGCAACAAAAAAACCCCATGTGAATCTCCATATTTTACATGGTGGAATGGAAGGCTAGACTTCTACCAAAGCGGGGGAAAAAAAAAAAAAATCAGTCCCTGAGATTTAACTCCAACGCTTAACCATGACTAAAAGACAAAGAGCAGATTCTGAAGCAGAGGTTTTGATAATAGATTATTTTCATCGCATGTTTTCAGTGTCAACGTGACAAACCAACACCTGTCCTTGACAAGAAGGATTCTGACAAACAAATGCACAATATAATCAAAAGACTAAACTTGATTCTAAACCTTGGCTGATGCTTTTTTTAGTGCTCACAACACTATGGATGTACGCACAAATCTACGAAAAAAAGCATCACCGGATGCTGTAGGAGCATCATAACAATGTACTAAGGAAGACATTCTTCCAGAAAGCAAACTAATAAATTCCCAATGCATATTAAAAGGGACAAACCAATAACTCTTTGTAAACTTTCTAAACTTTGATAACGTTCTCAATACTAAGAGTTTGCTTTGAGAATTAAATTTGTCAGGCAATGACTGTAACAGCAGTTAAGGCCTAAGGCTCAACATCGGGTACCTGAGGTTGACCAGCAACCTAGCACTGATGCGAGCAGTTAGCAGTTATTGTATCTTTACTTACTTATTTTTAAAAAAAGATTCTTGCATCAGTTTGCACCCTCATTTCCATTTGTCTGCTCAACTCACAAATTAGTTCAGAGAGGAGGAGACTCCTGCTGCAAGCAGTACGTTTAGAGCCAAGTCAGTCATGTCTTCCATTTCATTTCTTCTTTTTATACTGGATATATTACATTTATATTGGATACATTATATCAAATAACAGCTGGGGAAAAAAAATATGCACTGAATTACCGTTTTCAAAAGTACACTGAAATAATTCTGGACACTCAGATATTCCCAGACACACCAGACCATGACTTCATGAGGAAGATCCACCCTACCGCAAGGTTACTTGGCTCTGGTGATGGACGGACATGCATTTCGTACTGAGGTAAAACATTCAGAGCTCTGAAGCTTGATCGCAGGGATCTGCATCTACGCCAGGGAAGGTCACACTCTGTGCCACTGCTGCCTTTCTGCCATGGGGAGATGCAATTACTCAGCACGGATGCTGTGTTGACAAGGAAATGGCCACCTCGGGCAGAACACACCAGAAAAGTGGTTTTAACAGCTTTCAGTATGTACTTAAATGATTATTTTGTTATACTGATGTCTCAAAAAGCATCAGCCAGGCTGAAAAGGTGAGTCTTTCCTTTATTGTCCACAACAGACATCTTCTACAGTGCTTCTTCACACTGAATTGACGGGGTTTCCCACACGTCCTCATCTGCCAAGTGAGCCATCTGTGAAGTCTGATCCATGGGTGTTTTCTCACCCTGGGCTATTAATAATACATCATCTTCTTCTGCTAACTGAAGGTCAGAGCTACAAGAACAATTAGATTCATGGAGTTTGTCCGTCAAAGACTCTGCTGTAGTTGCAGAGGACTGTTCAGTCTCTGTTCCAGCTTGTGGTTCGGTTTTAAAACTAAGTCCAAACACGTTGTTTCGGATGAGGTATCGAACACACTGCAAAATCACATTCCTCTCGTGTCGGATGTCCTGGGCCAGTAACTGGAAAGAAAGAAGAGAAGATGACACACATTTCCCTCTATTGCCCTGTAGCTCATACAAGCCTAGCAAGATGTACAGCTCTACTCAGTAGTTTTGAACATCTCAGTGTAAACAGCTGGCGCTCTCACACGAGTCGTGGGCACGTTTAAGCACTGCTCATTTAGCGCCATTAACGCACTGAGGAAAGCAGAAGTAGTGACAAACCTCACGGTGTCTTTTGGATTAAGCTGTCAGACTCAGTTTGCTCAAGTACTAGATAATGTCACAGAATACATCTAAATACCAGGAATTTTCACTTCAATTATCTGACTGTGGACCCAGATGATGATGGTCTTACATCATAAGACTAACATCTGAAACAATGCATTCCAGGCCACGTACTCCAGTACATCAGGACAGCAAGTCTATTAGCATCTTTCACACTTTCCAGGTTATACTGTATCTGTAATTTAATATCCCATGCATTTTTTATTAGAAAACCTCTGTGAATAAAAGATACTTACGAATACAAGGGAAAGGCAGGTTTCATCAGGTAGCAGAATATGGATTTAAATAACAATAACTGCTTTGGGCTATAATCACCAACATAAGTCTACCAGCTTAAAGTGCTGGAAGTCTCCCTCATCTCCTTTAATCTCGCTAAAGTTCATTTAGGCATTAAAATTCACTAAATTCATTAAAATGAATTAAAATTTGGTATATATGTGCGCTTGCAGCCCAGGCGGCCAACCAGATCCTGGGCTGCATCAGAAGCAGCCTGGGCAGAAGGGCGAGGGAGGGGATTCTGCCCCTCTGCTCTGCTCTGGTGAGACCCCACCTGGAGTCCTGCATCCAGCTCTGGAGCCTTCAGCACAGGAGACCTGGACCTGTTGGAGCGGGCACAGAGGAGGCCACAAAAATGATCAGAGGGCTAGAACACCTCTCCTGTGAGGAAGGGCTGAGAAAGTTGGGTCTGTTCAGCCTGGAGAAGAGAAGGCTCCAGGGAGACCTCATAGCAGCCTTCCAGTACCTGAAGCGGCTACAAGGAAGCTGGAGAGGGACTTTTCACAAGGGCAGGTAGTGATAGGACAAGGGGTAACGGCTTCAAGGTGAAAGAGGGTAGATTTAGACTAGCTATAAGAAATAAATTCTCTGCTCTGAGGGTGGTGAGGCACTGGCACAGGTTGCCCAGAGAAGCTGTGGATGCCCCCTCCCTGGAAACACTCAAGGTCAGGTTGGATGGGGCACTGAGCAACCTAATCCAGTGGTAGCTGGCCCTGCTCATGGCAGGGGGGTTGGACTAGATGACCTTTAAAGACCCCTTCCAACTCAAACTATTCTATGATTAAAAAAAAAAAAAAAAAATCAGAAGGCTGAAGGACCTTTTGTCACTGCGAATGTCAGCAGAACAAGTACTCTGAACAAACAAGAAGTTTAAAGCAAGTGGCTAAATCTGTAACTACCTGATCATTTGCAGACTGTATTACACAGCCTAGCTAAATTCAGCTTGTAATATCACAAAGAAACTTTTTTGTTGTTGTTCTAAGTTTCAACAGTGGTTTAACCAGCCACTTCAAAGTGTGCACACTTTATTTCGACTAGTTACTAAGAGGTGTTACGAGCAGCTGACACCTGAAATGGGCCTTTGGAAATGTCCCGTCTGAACTACGAGATGCCGTTAGGGCAGAGCAGGGACAGCATAGTGATGTTCTCTTTGCCAGACTAGAAGAAACTGCTGAATTCCCAAATGGCCAAAAAAAGGCACAGATAGGATGCACCACCACCCTATCAAAGACTGTATCTTTGTACTATATTTTTTAATGCAGGGATGGGTATCAGTGGAGTGATGCTACACAGGCTTTTGACTTTGTCAGCATACAGAATGGCTAAACACACATTTCTGCTTGCATGGCTACAATAAATACGTTTTAGTAGTGCCCAAGCTCACTGCCAAGTGAGTGCCAACAGGCATCTGCAGCTATTCTCCTACACCCCCCTTTTATTTTTTTTTTTTAAGCATCCCTTCACTGATACAACATCCTTTTCTTAGCAATCCCACTTCCTTACTTTTTGGATAAATTCTCAGCAGTGACTCACTAAAATGTCAACTTTGCTTCCTCAAGGTTTTCATATACCTCTGACAGTGGAAGCCTACCTGTGAATCTCAGGCACTCCTCTCTGTTCACAGCCACAGTACACATCCTTTAACAACAGTTTTAAGCAACATTAAAAGGCAAAAAACCCTACCAAAATGCAACTTTAAAAATGGACTACACTGGCAAGCTACAATTCATGCTTCCAGTGTTCTGCCAGCTTCTCTCAGCACGTGGGACTTCATAAGACTTTTCTCCAGAGTCCTCACTGCTTTGATCACCAACAACTTTGAAGAGCAAGAGATAGAGACAACTGCATGCTCAGGGAGCTAGACAAAGGGCAAACACTTCCTTTGCAGTCACTAGGAGTTTTAACTCTTGGCAGCGATAGCAGTATGTGCTAAAAAGACTATCAAGGGATTTCTCCCACATCTGCAGCTCGAGGTGTGGCTTATCAGGTATCTCTTGCCTAAACATCCTGTTTCGTTTCAGAGCCCTTATGTCAGTGGCACCCTGCTTTCTCCTGTGCTCTGCCCACAGCAAGCTCGCCTTGCACGGGGGAGCTTTATGATGGCTATTTACAGAGTCACAAGGGTAGTCTACCTATCTGACACTGCTTTTGAGTATTAAATGCAACTTGAAGTTTTTGTTTACACTAAAGAAAGCCACCAAGCTTCCAAATAGGATGCTTTGCATTGTTACGGAGAAGAGAATCGTAACACCTTGGAGTCACCCCACCCCTACAAATCTCTTCTCACCATTCCGAGACACGAACTTGCTCTTCAAGGTACCAGTGCTGTCACCTCCTCAGATTGGTCTACACATGCCTACAGAGAACAAACCCATGCATGTGCAGCTTGCAGCTCAACACCACTGTACGGTTTAAGTCACCAACACCCTTATTAACAACATCTCTTTGACTGCACCTAAAAAATTGTGTGCTACTCAATCAGGGGAAGGCAGCTGAAGAGCAAAGCCAGGAGCAAAGGGAGGAAGATCAGAGTAAGTCTGATGGATCACACACAAACAAAGCCTACTGGATACTACCAAAGGGAGGGGAGAGGGAGGAATAAAGCTTTTATCCTTTGTACAGCTCATTTTAGGGACACGACTAAGTTGTCATCTCTTGCTCACCAAAGTCAGTCATTACCTGAATGTGCACCAGGGTATTTCTATTTGTCTATTTAAGCATCTACACTTTCTCTGAGAGAAATGCTCACTTCGCTATTTTAAGACAGGACCTTTGCTAACAGACGGCTCTA
>NW_027448941.1:12500-24451 GCF_030867145.1 Opisthocomus hoazin
CCCGGCGCTGCTTGCGGCCGGCACCCACGGGTAACCCGGCCCGAGGCCCGCACCGGCGCCTGGCGTGCTTTAGGACACCTGAGGGCTCGCGGGGCCGCGCGGCCGTCACACAGCCCGGTTCGGTAAAGAAGCCCGAGGAACCCCAACCGAGCAGGTAGCGGGATGGGGGGGGTGCGGGGTGACACGGGGAGGCACGCGCCCCGCCGCTTCCACCACCGCCGTCTCTTTGCTCGTCACGGTCCGCGCCGCTCGGAGGGAAGGGGACAACACCTCGCACGAGACGGGAAGCGACATTGGAAAGGAGACCGCCCGGCCCGAACACCGGAGCCCCGCCGTGGCTCCCTATGACGGGGAGTACGGAAGACCCGGCCCGCCGGGGGCCCTCTCCGACGCCCCCCGAAAAGCCTCATCGATCAGGAAAGGGAAGGGGAACGGAGGAGAAGCGGAGGCCCCACGGCCACGGTTCCTGGGACAGCGACGGCCGCACGCGCCGGCCCCCGAACCCCGAACCTAGGGCAGGGCTGGGCAGCACAGGCGCGGGGCCCTGCGTGCGAGCGAGCGAGCGGGCAGCGTCGACAGCAGAAGCCCAACGCGGCTTGGCCACCGGCAGAGCCGGACTGCCGTAGAGGCTTCTCTGCAACGTGCCCGCGGATGGCTGCTGTTAACGGGCGTGGGGAGGGGGGGGGAGCCACGGCAGGCTCCACTCCCAAACCCCGGCCCTACAAGCGTTCGAGTGCCGGAGACCGCCGCCCGTCTCGGCCCGGCCCTGGAGAAACCCCTCTTGGAGCCCTCGCTCCAGTCGGCAACGGCCACCGGAGCCTGCGGGCAAGCAGCGGCTTCGCGCGGCTTCTGGCAGTCGGAAGCGCCGTGCGCGATAGGTAGGAGGCAGAACGGCCACGGCCAGGGCCGCCGGGCAACGCCCGAGTCTGCCGGCTGAGCCGCGGCTGACAAGCGTTCGAGTGCCGGCGACCGCCGCCGGTCTCGGCCCGGCCCTGGAGAAACCCCTCTTGGAGCCCTCGCTCCAGTCGGCAACGGCCACCGGAGCCTGCGGGCAAGCAGCGGCTTCGCGCGGCTTCTGGCAGTCGGAAGCGCCGTGCGCGATAGGTAGGAGGCAGAACGGCCACGGCCAGGGCCGCCGGGCAACGCCCGAGTCTGCCGGCTGAGCCGCGGCTGACAAGCGTTCGAGTGCCGGCGACCGCCGCCGGTCTCGGCCCGGCCCTGGAGAAACCCCTCTTGGAGCCCTCGCTCCAGTCGGCAACGGCCACCGGAGCCTGCGGGCAAGCAGCGGCTTCGCGCGGCTTCTGGCAGTCGGAAGCGCCGTGCGCGATAGGTAGGAGGCAGAACGGCCACGGCCAGGGCCGCCGGGCAACGCCCGAGTCTGCCGGCTGAGCCGCGGCTGACAAGCGTTCGAGTGCCGGCGACCGCCGCCGGTCTCGGCCCGGCCCTGGAGAAACCCCTCTTGGAGCCCTCGCTCCAGTCGGCAACGGCCACCGGAGCCTGCGGGCAAGCAGCGGCTTCGCGCGGCTTCTGGCAGTCGGAAGCGCCGTGCGCGATAGGTAGGAGGCAGAACGGCCACGGCCAGGGCCGCCGGGCAACGCCCGAGTCTGCCGGCTGAGCCGCGGCTGACAAGCGTTCGAGTGCCGGCGACCGCCGCCCGTCTCGGCCCGGCCCTGGAGAAACCCCTCTTGGAGCCCTCGCTCCAGTCGGCAACGGCCACCGGAGCCTGCGGGCAAGCAGCGGCTTCGCGCGGCTTCTGGCAGTCGGAAGCGCCGTGCGCGATAGGTAGGAGGCAGAACGGCCACGGCCACAGCCGCCGTGCAACGCCCGAGTCTGCCGGCTGAACCGCGAGTAGCTGCAGCGGTTCGATGGCGCTGGTCCGCGAGCGCCAGCCCTCTGCCCTAGTATACGGACAGCGAGGTCCCCGGCCCCGGCGGGCTCGAAGAGAACCGTCTTCCCCCAGCGGGGAGGCGCGCGAGCGCCGCCGACTCTTACCATGACGTAACTGGAGGCAGCGCAAAGCAGCGACCCCTTCGGCAGCTCCGAAGAAGAACCGGGCAAGACGTCTACCTGCCAGAACCGCGGTGGAGCCAAAGTCCCGCCGGAGCGAGGTAGACGAGGCATCCCTTTCCGCCGGCAGCTCCGGCGGCCACATCGGGCACAACGGACCCGGCGGACGGTAAAACGGGTAGACCTGGCCTCCCTGCCGGCAGAACGGGTAGACGAGGCCTCCCTGCCTGGAACCGGGTAGACCTGGCATCCCTGCCGGAAGCGGGTAGACCTGGCATCCCTGCCGGTAAAACGGGTAGACCTGGCCTCCCTGCCGGCAGAACGGGTAGACGAGGCCTCCCTGCCTGGAACCGGGTAGACCTGGCATCCCTGCCGGAAGCGGGTAGACCTGGCATCCCTGCCGGCAAAACGGGTAGACCTGGTCTCCCTGCCGCCAAAACGGGTAGACCTGGCCTCCCTGCAGGTAAAACGGGTAGACCTGGCCTCCCTGCCGGCAGAACGGGTAGACCTGGCCTCCCTGCCGCCAGAACGGGTAGACCTGGCATCCCTGCCGGCAAAACGGGTAGACCTGGTCTCCCTGCCGGTAAAACGGGTAGACCTGGTCTCCCTGCAGGTAAAACGGGTAGACCTGTTATCCCTGCCGGCAAAACGGGTAGACCTGGTCTCCCTGCAGCCAGAACGGGTAGACCTGGCATCCCTGCCGGTAAAACGGGTAGACCTGGTCTCCCTGCCGGCAAAAAGGGTAGACCTGTTCTCCCTGCCGCCAGAACGGGTAGACCTGGCCTCCCTGCCGGTAAAACGGGTAGACCTGGTCTCCGTGCAGGTAAAACGGGTAGACCTGGCATCCCTGCCGGCAGAACGGGTAGACATGGTCTCCCTGCCGCCAGAACGGGTAGACCTGGCATCCCTGCCGGCAAAACGGGTAGACCTGGTCTCCCTGCCGGTAAAACGGGTAGACCTGGCCTCCCTGCAGGTAAAACGGGTAGACCTGTTATCCCTGCCGGCAAAACGGGTAGACCTGGCATCCCTGCCGGCAAAACGGGTAGACCTGGTCTCCCTGCAGCCAGAACGGGTAGACCTGGTCTCCCTGCCGCTAGAACGGGTAGACCTGGCCTCCCTGCCGGCAATATGGGTAGACCTGGCCTCCCTGCCGGTAAAACGGGTAGACCTGGCATCCCTGCAGGTAAAACGGGTAGACCTGGCATCCCTGCCGGCAAAACGGGTAGACCTGGTCTCCCTGCCGGTAAAACGGGTAGACCTGTTCTCCCTGCAGGTAAAACGGGTAGACCTGTTCTCCCTGCAGGTAAAACGGGTAGACCTGGTCTCCCTGCAGCCAGAACGGGTAGACCTGGCATCCCTGCCGGTAAAACGGGTAGACCTGGTCTCCCTGCCGGCAAAAAGGGTAGACCTGTTCTCCCTGCCGCCAGAACGGGTAGACCTGGTCTCCCTGCCGGTAAATGGGTAGACCTGGTCTCCCTGCCGGCAATATGGGTAGACCTGGCCTCCCTGCAGCCAGAACGGGTAGACCTGGTCTCCCTGCCGGTAAATGGGTAGACCTGGTCTCCCTGCCGCTAGAACGGGTAGACCTGGCCTCCCTGCCGGCAATATGGGTAGACCTGGCCTCCCTGCCGGTAAAACGGGTAGACCTGGCATCCCTGCAGGTAAAACGGGTAGACCTGGCATCCCTGCCGGCAAAACGGGTAGACCTGGTCTCCCTGCCGGTAAAACGGGTAGACCTGTTCTCCCTGCAGGTAAAACGGGTAGACCTGGTCTCCCTGCAGCCAGAACGGGTAGACCTGGCATCCCTGCCGGTAAAACGGGTAGACCTGGTCTCCCTGCCGGCAAAAAGGGTAGACCTGTTCTCCCTGCCGCCAGAACGGGTAGACCTGGTCTCCCTGCCGGTAAATGGGTAGACCTGGTCTCCCTGCCGGCAATATGGGTAGACCTGGCCTCCCTGCAGCCAGAACGGGTAGACCTGGCATCCCTGCCGGTAAATGGGTAGACCTGGCATCCCTGCCGGTAAAACGGGTAGACCTGGCATCCCTGCCGGCAATACGGGTAGACCTGGTCTCCCTGCCGCTAGAACGGGTAGACCTGGCATCCCTGCCGGTAAAACGGGTAGACCTGGCCTCCCTGCCGGCAATACGGGTAGACCTGGCCTCCCTGCCGGTAAAACGGGTAGACCTGGCCTCCCTGCCGGCAGAACGGGTAGACCTGGTCTCCCTGCCGGCAGAACGGGTAGACCTGGTCTCCCTGCAGGAAAAACGGGTAGACCTGGTCTCCCTGCAGCCAGAACGGGTAGACCGCGCATCCCTGCCGGTAAATGGGTAGACCTGGCATCCCTGCCGGTAAAACGGGTAGACCTGGCATCCCTGCCGGCAGAACGGGTAGACCTGGTCTCCCTGCCGCCAGAACGGGTAGACCTGGCCTCCCTGCAGGTAAAACGGGTAGACCTGGCCTCCCTGCCGGCAGAACGGGTAGACCTGGCCTCCCTGCCGGCAGAAGGGGTAGACCTGTCCTCCCTGCGGACAGAGCGGGTCGCCCGTGCTGGAGGCCCGTATGCAGGGGTGCCTGCACGGGGTGGGAAGGGGCGGCGGCGGGGTGCCTGTGCTCTCTCAGCCGGGGCGGCGGTGGGGGGGCTTGTGGGGGGTGGCTGGGGGCGGCAGGCCGGCCGTGCCGGAGGCCCGTATGCAGGGGTGCCTGCACGGGGTGGGAAGGGGCGGCGGCGGGGTGCCTGTGCTGTCTCAGCCGGGGCGGCGGTGGGGGGGCTTGTGGGGGGTGGCTGGGGGCGGCAGGCCGGCCCTGCCGGAGGCCCGTATGCAGGGGTGCCTGCACGGGGTGGGAAGGGGCGGCGGCGGGCTGCCTGTGCTCTCTCAGCCGGGGCGGCGGTGGGGGGGCTTGCGGGGGGTGGCTGGGGGCGGCAGGCCGGCCCTGCCGGAGGCCCGTATGCAGGGGTGCCTGCACGGGGTGGGAAGGGGCAGCGGCGGGCTGCCTGTGCTCTCTGAGCCGGGGCCGCGGTGGGGGGGGCTTGCGGGGGGTGGCTGGGGGCGGCAGGCCGGCCCTGCCGGAGGCCCGTATGCAGGGGTGCCTGCACGGGGTGGGTGGGCCTGCGGCGGGCTGCCTGTGCTCTCTCAGCCGAGGCGGCGGTGGGGGGGGCTTGCGGGGGGTGGCTGGGGTCGGCAGGCCGGCCCTGCCGGAGGCCCGTATGCAGGGGTGCCTGCACGGGCTGGGAAGGGCCGGCGGCGGGGTGCCTGTGCTGTCTCAGCCGGGGCGGCGGTGGGGGGGCTTGTGGGGGGTGGCTGGGGGCGGCAGGCCGGCCCTGCCGGAGGCCCCTATGCAGGGGTGCCTGCACGGGGTGGGAAGGGCCGGCGGCGGGCTGCCTGTGCTCTCTCAGCCGGGGCGGCGGTGGGGGGGCTTGTGGGGGGTGGCTGGGGGCGGCAGGCCGGCCGTGCCGGAGGCCCGTATGCAGGGGTGCCTGCACGGGGTGGGAAGGGGCGGCGGCGGGGTGCCAGTGCTGTCTCAGCCGGGGCGGCGGTGGGGGGGCTTGTGGGGGGTGGCTGGGGGCGGCAGGCCGGCCCTGCCGGAGGCCCGTATGCAGGGGTGCCTGCACGGGGTGGGAAGGGGCGGCGGCGGGCTGCCTGTGCTCTCTCAGCCGGGGCGGCGGTGGGGGGGCTTGCGGGGGGTGGCTGGGGGCGGCAGGCCGGCCCTGCCGGAGGCCCCTATGCAGGGGTGCCTGCACGGGGTGGGAAGGGCCGGCGGCGGGCTGCCTGTGCTCTCTCAGCCGGGGCGGCGGTGGGGGGGCTTGCGGGGGGTGGCTGGGGGCGGCAGGCCGGTCCTGCCGGAGGCCCGTATGCAGGGGTGCCTGCACGGGGTGGGAAGGGCCGGCGGCGGGCTGCCTGTGCTGTCTCAGTCGGGGCGGCGGTGGGGGGGCTTGCGGGGGGTGGCTGGGGTCGGCAGGCCGGCCCTGCCGGAGGCCCGTATGCAGGGGTGCCTGCACGGGGTGGGTGGGCCTGCGGCGGGCTGCCTGTGCTCTCTGAGCCGGGGCGGCGGTGGGGGGGGCTTGCGGGGGGTGGCTGGGGGCGGCAGGCCGGCCCTGCCGGAGGCCCGTATGCAGGGGTGCCTGCACGGGGTGGGTGGGCCTGCGGCGGGCTGCCTGTGCTCTCTGAGCCGGGGCGGCGGTGGGGGGGGCTTGCGGGGGGTGGCTGGGGGCGGCAGGCCGGCCCTGCCGGAGGCCCGTATGCAGGGGTGCCTGCACGGGGTGGGAAGGGGCGGCGGCGGGGTGCCTGTGCTCTCTCAGCCGGGGCGGCGGTGGGGGGGCTTGCGGGGGTTGTCTGGGGGCGGCAGGCCGGTCCTGCCGGAGGCCCGTATGCAGGGGTGCCTGCACGGGCTGGGAAGGGGCGGCGGCGGGCTGCCTGTGCTGTCTCAGCCGGGGCGGCGGTGGGGGGGCTTGTGGGGGGTGGCTGGGGGCGGCAGGCCGGCCCGGCCGGAGGCCCGTATGCAGGGGTGCCTGCACGGGGTATGAAGGGCCGGCGGCGGGGTGCCTGTGCTCTCTCAGCCGAGGCGGCGGTGGGGGGGCTTGTGGGGGGTTGCTGGGGGCGGCAGGCCGGCCCTGCCGGAGGCCCGTATGCAGGGGTGCCTGCACGGGGTGGGAAGGGGCGGCGGCGGGCTGCCTGTGCTGTCTCAGCCGGGGCGGCGGTGGGGGGGCCTGTGGCGGGTGGCTGGGGGCGGCAGGCCGGCCCTGCCGGAGGCCCGTATGCAGGGGTGCCTGCACGGGGTGGGAAGGGCCGGCGGCGGGCTGCCTGTGCTCTCTCAGCCGGGGCGGCGGTGGGGGGGCTTGCGGAGGGGTGGCTGGGGTCGGCAGGCCGGCCCTGCCGGAGGCCCGTATGCAGGGGTGCCTGCACGGGGTGGGAAGGGCCGGCGGCGGGCTGCCTGTGCTCTCTCAGCCGGGGCGGCGGTGGGGGGGCTTGCGGAGGGGTGGCTGGGGGCGGCAGGCCGGCCCTGCCGGAGGCCCGTATGCAGGGGTGCCTGCACGGGGTGGGAAGGGCCGGCGGCGGGCTGCCTGTGATCTCTCAGCCGGGGCGGCGGTGGGGGGGGTTGCGGGGGGTGGCTGGGGGCGGCAGGCCGGCCCTGCCGGAGGCCCGTATGCAGGGGTGCCTGCACGGGGTGGGAAGGGCCGGCGGCGGGCTGCCTGTGCTCTCTGAGCCGGGGCGGCGGTGGGGGGGGCTTGCGGGGGGTGGCTGGGGTCGGCAGGCCGGCCCTGCCGGAGGCCCGTATGCAGGGGTGCCTGCACGGGGTGGGAAGGGGCGGCGGCGGGGTGCCTGTGCTCTCTGAGCCGGGGCGGCGGTGGGGGGGCTTGCGGGGGGTGGCTGGGGGCGGCAGGCCGGCCCTGCCGGAGGCCCGTATGCAGGGGTGCCTGCACGGGGTGGGAAGGGCCGGCGGCGGGCTGCCTGTGCTGTCTCAGTCGGGGCGGCGGTGGAGGGGCTTGCGGGGGATGGCTGGGGTCGGCAGGCCGGCCCTGCCGGAGGCCCGTATGCAGGGGTGCCTGCACGGGGTGGGTGGGCCTGCGGCGGGCTGCCTGTGCTCTCTGAGCCGGGGCGGCGGTGGGGGGGGCTTGCGGGGGGTGGCTGGGGGCGGCAGGCCGGCCCTGCCGGAGGCCCGTATGCAGGGGTGCCTGCACGGGGTGGGAAGGGGCGGCGGCGGGGTGCCTGTGCTCTCTGAGCCGGGGCGGCGGTGTGGGGGCTTGCGGGGGGTGGCTGGGGGCGGCAGGCCGGCCCTGCCAGAGGCCCGTATGCAGGGGTGCCTGCACGGGGTGGGAAGGGGCGGCGGCGGGGTGCCTGTGCTCTCTCAGCCGGGGCGGCGGTGGGGGGGCTTGCGGGGGTTGTCTGGGGGCGGCAGGCCGGTCCTGCCGGAGGCCCGTATGCAGGGGTGCCTGCACGGGGTGGGAAGGGGCGGCGGCGGGCTGCCTGTGCTGTCTCAGCCGGGGCGGCGGTGGGGGGGCTTGTGGGGGGTGGCTGGGGGCGGCAGGCCGGCCCTGCCGGAGGCCCCTATGCAGGGGTGCCTGCACGGGGTGGGAAGGGCCGGCGGCGGGCTGCCTGTGCTCTCTCAGCCGGGGCGGCGGTGGGGGGGCTTGCGGGGGGTGGCTGGGGGCGGCAGGCCGGTCCTGCCGGAGGCCCGTATGCAGGGGTGCCTGCACGGGGTGGGAAGGGCCGGCGGCGGGCTGCCTGTGCTGTCTCAGTCGGGGCGGCGGTGGGGGGGCTTGCGGGGGGTGGCTGGGGTCGGCAGGCCGGCCCTGCCGGAGGCCCGTATGCAGGGGTGCCTGCACGGGGTATGAAGGGCCGGCGGCGGGCTGCCTGTGCTCTCTGAGCCGGGGCGGCGGTGGGGGGGGCTTGCGGGGGGTGGCTGGGGGCGGCAGGCCGGCCCTGCCGGAGGCCCGTATGCAGGGGTGCCTGCACGGGGTGGGTGGGCCTGCGGCGGGCTGCCTGTGCTCTCTGAGCCGGGGCGGCGGTGGGGGGGGCTTGCGGGGGGTGGCTGGGGGCGGCAGGCCGGCCCTGCCGGAGGCCCGTATGCAGGGGTGCCTGCACGGGGTGGGAAGGGGCGGCGGCGGGGTGCCTGTGCTCTCTCAGCCGGGGCGGCGGTGGGGGGGCTTGCGGGGGTTGTCTGGGGGCGGCAGGCCGGTCCTGCCGGAGGCCCGTATGCAGGGGTGCCTGCACGGGCTGGGAAGGGGCGGCGGCGGGCTGCCTGTGCTGTCTCAGCCGGGGCGGCGGTGGGGGGGCTTGTGGGGGGTGGCTGGGGGCGGCAGGCCGGCCCGGCCGGAGGCCCGTATGCAGGGGTGCCTGCACGGGGTATGAAGGGCCGGCGGCGGGGTGCCTGTGCTCTCTCAGCCGAGGCGGCGGTGGGGGGGCCTGTGGCGGGTGGCTGGGGGCGGCAGGCCGGCCCTGCCGGAGGCCCGTATGCAGGGGTGCCTGCACGGGGTGGGAAGGGCCGGCGGCGGGCTGCCTGTGCTCTCTCAGCCGGGGCGGCGGTGGGGGGGCTTGCGGAGGGGTGGCTGGGGTCGGCAGGCCGGCCCTGCCGGAGGCCCGTATGCAGGGGTGCCTGCACGGGGTGGGAAGGGCCGGCGGCGGGCTGCCTGTGCTCTCTCAGCCGGGGCGGCGGTGGGGGGGCTTGCGGAGGGGTGGCTGGGGGCGGCAGGCCGGCCCTGCCGGAGGCCCGTATGCAGGGGTGCCTGCACGGGGTGGGAAGGGCCGGCGGCGGGCTGCCTGTGATCTCTCAGCCGGGGCGGCGGTGGGGGGGGTTGCGGGGGGTGGCTGGGGGCGGCAGGCCGGCCCTGCCGGAGGCCCGTATGCAGGGGTGCCTGCACGGGGTGGGAAGGGCCGGCGGCGGGCTGCCTGTGCTCTCTGAGCCGGGGCGGCGGTGGGGGGGGCTTGCGGGGGGTGGCTGGGGTCGGCAGGCCGGCCCTGCCGGAGGCCCGTATGCAGGGGTGCCTGCACGGGGTGGGAAGGGGCGGCGGCGGGCTGCCTGTGCTCTCTCAGCCGGGGCGGCGGTGGGGGGGCTTGCGGGGGGTGGCTGGGGGCGGCAGGCCGGCCCTGCCGGAGGCCCGTATGCAGGGGTGCCTGCACGGGGTGGGAAGGGCCGGCGGCGGGCTGCCTGTGCTGTCTCAGTCGGGGCGGCGGTGGAGGGGCTTGCGGGGGATGGCTGGGGTCGGCAGGCCGGCCCTGCCGGAGGCCCGTATGCAGGGGTGCCTGCACGGGGTGGGTGGGCCTGCGGCGGGCTGCCTGTGCTCTCTGAGCCGGGGCGGCGGTGGGGGGGGCTTGCGGGGGGTGGCTGGGGGCGGCAGGCCGGCCCTGCCGGAGGCCCGTATGCAGGGGTGCCTGCACGGGGTGGGAAGGGGCGGCGGCGGGGTGCCTGTGCTCTCTGAGCCGGGGCGGCGGTGGGGGGGCTTGCGGGGGGTGGCTGGGGGCGGCAGGCCGGCCCTGCCAGAGGCCCGTATGCAGGGGTGCCTGCACGGGGTGGGAAGGGGCGGCGGCGGGGTGCCTGTGCTCTCTCAGCCGGGGCGGCGGTGGGGGGGCTTGCGGGGGTTGTCTGGGGGCGGCAGGCCGGTCCTGCCGGAGGCCCGTATGCAGGGGTGCCTGCACGGGGTGGGAAGGGGCGGCGGCGGGCTGCCTGTGCTGTCTCAGCCGGGGCGGCGGTGGGGGGGCTTGTGGGGGGTGGCTGGGGGCGGCAGGCCGGCCCTGCCGGAGGCCCGTATGCAGGGGTGCCTGCACGGGGTGGGAAGGGCCGGCGGCGGGCTGCCTGTGATCTCTCAGCCGGGGCGGCGGTGGGGGGGGTTGCGGGGGGTGGCTGGGGGCGGCAGGCCGGCCCTGCCGGAGGCCCGTATGCAGGGGTGCCTGCACGGGGTGGGAAGGGCCGGCGGCGGGCTGCCTGTGCTCTCTGAGCCGGGGCGGCGGTGGGGGGGGCTTGCGGGGGGTGGCTGGGGTCGGCAGGCCGGCCCTGCCGGAGGCCCGTATGCAGGGGTGCCTGCACGGGGTGGGAAGGGGCGGCGGCGGGGTGCCTGTGCTCTCTGAGCCGGGGCGGCGGTGGGGGGGCTTGCGGGGGGTGGCTGGGGGCGGCAGGCCGGCCCTGCCGGAGGCCCGTATGCAGGGGTGCCTGCACGGGGTGGGTGGGCCTGCGGCGGGCTGCCTGTGCTCTCTGAGCCGGGGCGGCGGTGGGGGGGGCTTGCGGGGGGTGGCTGGGGGCGGCAGGCCGGCCCTGCCGGAGGCCCGTATGCAGGGGTGCCTGCACGGGGTGGGAAGGGGCGGCGGCGGGGTGCCTGTGCTCTCTGAGCCGGGGCGGCGGTGGGGGGGCTTGCGGGGGGTGGCTGGGGGCGGCAGGCCGGCCCTGCCGGAGGCCCGTATGCAGGGGTGCCTGCACGGGGTGGGAAGGGCCGGCGGCGGGGTTCCTGTGCTCTCTCAGCCGGGGCGGCGGTGGGGGGGCTTGCGGGGGGTGGCTGGGGGCGGCAGGCCGGCCCTGCCGGAGGCCCGTATGCAGGGGTGCCTGCACGGGGTGGGAAGGGGCGGCGGCGGGCTGCCTGTGCTCTCTCAGCCGGGGCGGCGGTGGGGGGGCTTGCGGGGGGTGGCTGGGGGCGGCAGGCCGGCCGTGCCGGAGGCCCGTTTGCAGGGGTGCCTGCACGGGGGTGGGTTGGGTGGGGCGGCGGGAATTTTTTGGTTTTTGTTGCTTTTTTATTTCTTTTTCCGCTTTTGAAACAGAGACGCCGCCCCGTCCTCGGGCGTTTCAGCCGAGCTGATGGAAAGCGGCGCCCCTTCCCGTCGCTTGCGGGGGGGGTGGTGCAGGAGGGGGGAGGCGGCGCGCGCCTGAAATTCCCCTCGCCACCCCCCGTTTCCGAGACTTCGCCGTATCTAGTGGAAGGCGCTAAGCTTGGCCGGACTGTCTCGCTGAAGGCTTTCTTACTCTGCATCGGTTCTGACGGTGGGCGAGAAAAAAAAACAAAACCAAAGCAGAGCAGGGAAACAGTTACAAAAAGTTCTTGAGAGCCAGCACCGGCCCGCCCATCGGCAGACGGAGCGGCGCCCGGGGTCAACGAGTGCCACCCTGCTGCTTAGCAACCGGAACCCGAGCCGGCCCGCCCCGCCCACCCGCCGGCAAGGGGCGGGCGCTTCCCCGCGGCAGAAGGGGGAGACAGAGACTGAGAGACGGGGTCGAGGAGCAGGCGGGGAGCCTTGCGCTGAGGTAGGCTGGGGACGGGGCCTCTTTTCCGAGAAGATTGAGGTTTGAGTCGGGGGGGGGGGGGGGGGGCGGCGGCAGGGGCTGCTTGTGCGCTCTCGGCCGGGGCGGCGGTGGGGGGGTGGCGGGGTGGGGGGGGGCAGCGGAGCGGCCGTGCCGGAGGCCCGTATGCAGGGGTGCCCGCACCGGGGGGGGGGGTGGGGGGGGGCGGCGGCAGGGGCTGCTTG
>NW_027448942.1:0-31470 GCF_030867145.1 Opisthocomus hoazin
TCACCTCCAGCTCCCTCATCTCGGGGGGCTCGGGGGGGCCCCCCGCCCCCCTTGGTCAGCGGGGGGCCCCAGGGGAATATATGGGGGGGGGGGGGTTGTGGGGGGGGCACAATTTGGGTGGCAGTTGGGGTTGTGGGGGAAATTGAGGGACGGGGGGGGATGGAGGGCGGAAGCGGGGTGCCATTGGGGTTGCAGGAGGGAGGTTGGGGGGGCAGTTTGGGGTGGAGGGGGGATATCGGGGGGGCTAGGGGAGGACTGGGGGGGAAGGGGGGTCTGGGGTGGGGTTAAGGGCAGCGTGGGTTCGGGGGGGGCTTTGGGGTGCCCCCGCTGATGTCCCCACTGCCCCCACACAGGTGGGGGGGTGCCAGGGGGGCAGGAGAACCCCCTGGACCCCCGCTGTGCCCCCCAGCTGCGCGTCAAGATCGCCGACCTGGGCAACGGCTGCTGGGTGGTGAGGGGGCGACGGGGGGGAGGGGGTGGGGTGGGGTGGGGTGTCAGCGGCGCGTTGGGGGTAGGGGGCTGGGCTGGGGGCGGCGGGGGAGTTTGGGGGTGCCCCCTCCCCCCGGGCAGGGGCCGACGCGCTGGCCCCCCGCGCAGCACCGGCACTTCACGGAGGACATCCAGACGCGGCAGTACCGGGCCCTGGAGGTGCTGCTGGGGGCGGGCTACGGGCCCCCCGCCGACATCTGGAGCACTGCCTGCATGGTGAGGAGCCCCGGCCCCACGGCGCGCCCCACGGCCGGCCCCACAGCGCGCCCCACGGCCGGCCCCGCGGCCCCTCACTGCCCGCTCTGCCCGCAGGCCTTCGAGCTGGCCACGGGGGACTACCTCTTCGAGCCCCACTCCGGGGAGGACTACAGCCGGGATGAGGGTAGGCGGGGCCTCGCGGGGGCGGGGCCTCGCGGGGGCGGGGCCTCGGGCAGAGAAGGGTCAGTGGGTAGAGTCAAGCGGGAGGAAGGGGTGGGGCCGAAGGCACGGGGCGGGGCCTGACATCCTCCGCCCCGCAGACCACATCGCCCACGTGATGGAGCTGCTGGGGGAGATCCCGCGGCACGTGGCGCTGGGCGGGCGCTACTCCCGGGAGTTCTTCAACCGCCGCGGTGAGGGGCGGGGCCGGGGGCGGGGACTGCTGGGATGGGGGCGGGGTGAGGCTGGGGGGGCGGGGTGACTGGGCCTGGGGTGGAGCCCGGGGGAATGGGGGGTTTGGGGGTGGAGCTATACTGTATGTGGAGGGGGCGTGGCCACTATGGAGAGGGCGGGGCGAGGGCTTGGCCAGTTGGTGGAGTGGGCGTGTCCCACCGCGACGGTGACGCCCCTGCCGCCCCGCCCCGCAGGGGAGCTGCGCCACATCCGCCACCTGCGGCCCTGGGGGCTGCGGGCCGTGCTGCAGGAGAAGTACGAGTGGCCCCGGGGGGCGGCCGCCGCCTTCGCCCGCTTCCTGCGGCCCATGCTGGCCTTCGAGCCCGCCCGCCGCGCCACGGCCGCCCAGTGCCTGCGCCACCCCTGGCTCCGCCCCTAGCCCCGCCCCGCGAGTGGGAGTGTGAATAAAGGCGTGGCACAGCGGGGAGGCGGGGTCCTCGGGGGCTTTATTGGGGGAGCAGCGAGGGGGGGTGGGGTACCTGGGGGGCTTCCTGCCCCTCCCCGGTCAGGGGTGCTCCGGGGTGCGGCCGCCCTAGGCGCGGGAGAGGTGCGAGATGATGCTCTGGACAGCCCCTGAGGTGGTGCCCTGTCCCCCGATGTCGGGCGTGTGCGTCTGGGGGCGGAGTCAGCCGTTGGGGTGGGGCTTGTCCCGGCCCCACCCACAGGGGGGTAAAGCCTCAGAGCCTTTAAAAGGAGGCAGGGGTGGGACTTACCCGGGGATCATCCAATGAGGCAAGGACGGCCTGGCGGATGGTGGAGGCGTGGCCGTGCAGCCTGGGGGAGAGGCAGAGACCACGCCCCTGTCAGAAGCCACACCCCCAAGGCAAACACAGAGCCCCCACCCCTCTGAAGCCCCGCCCCACGCTCTAAGCCACGCCCCTCGGCTGCGGCCCCGCCCACCGGAGGTGGTCCAGCATCATGCAGGCGGCGAGCAGGGCGGCCGTGGGGTTGGCGATGTTGCGGTTGGCGATGCTCTTCCCCGTGTTACGCGTCGCCTGGGGGGGACGGGGGGAGGCTGAGGAGACCCCCGCATCCCTGGGGACCTTCCCAGTCCCCGGAGCGCCCCCAGACCCCCCCCCACCAGCGCTCCCACTCCCCCTCCAGTCCTCCCCACCTCCCCAGGCCCCACCATTCCTTCCCAGTGCTCCCAGTCCCCCCACGACCCCGCAGCCCCCCCCATCAGGATCCTCCCAACACCCCGACCCCCCCCGCCAGCCCCGTGGCGGCTGTAATCAGGGTCAGGCCCCCCCCCCCTAGACCCACGGTCTCGAAGACGGCGTAGTCGTGGCCGTAGTTGGCGCCGGGGACGAGGCCGGGGCCCCCCACCAGCCCCGCGCAGACGTTGTTGACGATGTTGCCGTAGAGGTTGGGCATCACCATCACGTCGAACTGCTGCGGGCGCGACACCAGCTGGGGACGGGGAGGGGTTACTGGGGGTTGCTGGGGCTACCGGGAGCACCGGGGCAGGGTCAGCCGGGGCCCACCTGCATGGTGGTGTTGTCCACGATCATGCTGCGGAAGCTGATCTCGGGGTACTCAGCTGCCACCTCCTGGCAGCACTGCAGGAAGAGGCCGTCCCCCAGCTTCCTGCGGGGACGGGGCGGGGGGGGTCAGCGTGTGGCCCCCCCCGGCCCCGCGGAGCCCCCCGCCGCGCGCCCCCCGGACGCACATGATGTTGGCCTTGTGGACGGCGGTGACGGAGCGGCGCGCGGCGGCGCGGGCCAGGCGGAAGGCGTAGTGGGCGATGCGGCGCGAGCGCCCGGCCGTGATGATCTTCAGGCTCTCCACCACCCCTGCCACGCTCTGGGGACAGGGGGGGGGGCTGTCAGGGGCCCGGGGGCGGGGCCAGGCGCGGGGGCGGGGCTACAGAGACCAACCAGGCCGAGGGTGGGGCCTGACCCCCGGGGGTGTGGCCAAAGAGGTGCTGCCAGCCGCTGGGGGCGTGGCCAGCATGCAGGGGACGTGGTTAGGAGCAAGGGGGTGTGGCCATCACCTGAGGGCGTGGCCAAGGCTGTACTCAGATGGGGCGTGGCCACTGCCTAGGGAGCGTGGCCAAGGCAGTGTATCCATCACTGGGGCGTGGCCATCAGCCAGGGGGCGTGGCCAAGGCAGCATACCCATCAGTGGGGCGTGGCCATCAGCCAGGGGGCGTGGCCAAGGCAGCATACCCATCAGTGGGGCGTGGCCATCAGCCAGGGGGCGTGGCCAAGGCAGCATACCCATCACTGGGGCATGGCCATCAGCCAGGGGGCGTGGCCAAGGCAGCATACCCATCACTGGGGCGTGGCCATCAGCCAGGGGGCGTGGCCAAGGCAGCGTAGCCACAGGGTGCGCAGCCCTGTCAACTTTGGGCCGCAGCATTCTGGAGGCGTGGCCAGGCTGCAGGAGGCGTGGCAGCCAGGGCAATGCAATAAGCAGCCCTGGCAGGGGGCGTGGCTTTCGGGGGCGTGGTGAGGCGGGGCGTGGCCGCGGGCACCGCCCACCTCATGCTCCAGGCTGCTGTACTCGCCCTCGGTGTTCTCCCGCACGATGAGGATGTCGATGTCGCGGTGCCGCGTCTCCACCCCGGGCAGGCTCTGGCAGTGGATCACGTTGGCGTACAGGTCCAGGCTGGTCCTGCCCCGCCCCAACACGCCGGTCAGGCTCCGCCCCTCGGCCACGCCCCCTCCCACCGCTCCCAGTCCCCCCCCAGCGCCCCGTGGCTCTCACCGGATGAGGTTGTTGCGGGACTTGTGGCTGGGCGGGAGGTTGTGGTTGGTCTCAATGTTCCCTGGGGAAGGGGGGGGTGCAGATGGGGGGGTCAGGGTGTCCCCAAGCTGCCGGGGGGGGGGATCCCCAGCCCCGCGCTCACCCTTGAGGGCGACGCCATTGCGGCGGATGGCCATGATGGCGTTGTGCACGTCGTCCTCGGGCGCCTCGGAGCTGACCCGCACCTCCTCAAAGTCCACGGGGACGCAGGCGTGCCTGGGGGCGGGGAACGGCCCGGACGCCTGGGTCCCACGGTCGGCCCGGACACCTGGGTCCTTGCCGGGTGCAGGGAGGGGGGCACCCACCTGAAGACCTCCTTGACGTGGAGCATCAGTTCGGGGCCGATGCCGTCGCCGGGGATCAGTGTCACGGTGTGGCGGCCCCCGTACTTGGCAGGCGGAGGCTGTGGGGGCACCGGCAGGTGAGGACCGAGGTGTCCAGGCCCCCCTGTCCCCCTCCTCCTTGGCCCCCCACGTCCCCCACCCCCTGCCTGGGGAACCCAGGCATCCGGGCGCCTGCCATGCAGACCCATGCATGCCCCCCCCCCAACTCCCCACATGCATTTGGGGTCCCCAACCCCCAGTCTGGCCATACTCACGATGCTGGGCTGCTGCAGGGGCGGGCGGCCATGGCGCGGAGGAGAAACGGGGGCCGTTAGTCACGGTGCCGGCAAATGGGGAGGGGGTGGAGAGGGAAGGGAGCCCCCCGGGCAACGTCAGGGCCCCCCGAACCCACCCCCCAAATCCACGCAGCAAGAACAGCATGCTCCTCCTGTACGGGCCCCAAGCACCCTGTGTAACCCCCCACCCCAAGGCGGGGGGGCTCCCAGCCCCTGCCAAGCCTCAGCCTCAACAGAGAGGCCAAAGGGGGGCCCCCAAGACTCCCCCCGCCCCTGAGAGGGGCCAGGGTGGGTTTGGGGACCCGCCACCCCAAGAGATGGGGCACCCCATGGTCCCCAGGACCCCGCTCCCTGCCCACCCTGAGTGTTAGAGGGCCCTGGGGTACTGGGTTGGGGGAACACCCCCCCCCCAGACAGGGCACTTACGGGCGGGAGGTGGCAACGCTCGGAATCATGGGAAATCCAGGCCTGTGGGGAGGGGAGAGGTCACTGCCCGGGCGCCAGGGCCCCCCCACGGGCCCCGGGCCCCTCGGCCAGCCCAGACGCTTCATCGCTAATGCGGCTGCTGCTAATTAGGGTCTGCCCGGCCCCGAGATGGGGCTGAGCTGGGGGATCCCGGGGGTCACCAGCGGCTGCCTGGGGGGGCACCTGGACGCCTGGGTCCCCCCCAACTTTCGGCCAACCGCAGAGGATTCTGGGATTGAGCACCGACCCCCCCACCTTTGTCACCCCCGCAAAGCAGTACGGGCTCACGGACCAACCTCCCTAGAAATAACCACCAATCAGCGAGGAAGGCGCTGGCCCGGCCCGCCCACTCGCTCAGCGTACAGCCAATCAGCATTCGCGGGCACGGGCGGTGCCACCGTGAGAGCCGATCAGACCCCGAGTTGCATCACGGTTAGTCCCGCCCCGCCGCGCCACCGCCTCCAATCAGATTCCCGTAGCCCGCCCGCCCACCGCCGCCGCGGGGCCCGCCGCCCAGCTCCCGAGGGGCCCGGCGAGCGGTGGGGCCGTCCCGCCGCCCCGGAACTCACCGGGCGCGGCCCCAGCACGGCCGGTACCCAGAGCCGCCGCGCCGCCGCCAGCGCCGCCGCCATGGCTGCTCCCCACGATGGTCGCCGCCAAGCTCTCGCGAGATGTCGGCACCGCCCGGGGACGGGGCTGGCGGGGCGCGAGATCTCGCGAGACGTCCCGCCTATCCTCGTCGCCCCGTGCTTTCCCTCGCGCCATCGGCGGCGCCACAGAAGTCGCGGCGGCCATTTTGTACCTGGGAGGCGCGGAGCGGCGGCGCATGCGTAGGGCCGCCCCGCGCGCGCTCCCTCAGACGGGCGTGAGAGAGGCGGTGCCGCCCGCCATTTTGTCCAGGGCCGGCGGCGCCCGTGCGCAGAGCACCTACTCCAGGCGCGCTTTCATCCCCGCTTTGGGGCGAAAAAATACTAAAACCGGAGGAGAGAGCGCGGACCCGGCCTGTAGTGGTTGCCATGGAAACGCCGAGACGAAGGGCTCGTGGCGGGCGCGCTGCGCATGCGCCGGGGCGGGGCCGCGCCCTTTCTGGCGCTGTCTGCCGCGCCACATGAGTCGCCGCGGCCATTTTGTCCGGCCGGGGGATGCGCTGCGCAGGTGCGCGGCTTGGCCACGCCCCCCGGCGGCGACAGCGGCGGCGGCCGGGCCACGTCGCGCGTGGGGCAGGCGCCCGCGAAGAGAAAAGCGCGCTTCCCATTGGCCTTGGCGCTCGCGGCGGCCCGCCTCCCGGGGCTGATTGGGCGCGCGGCTGCGGCTGCCGGCGCTGATTGGCCGCCGCGCGGGTCTGTGGCGGGAGGGCGGTGCGGCCGGCAGTCATGGCGGCGCTGGCGGTGCTGGCGGGGCTGCTGGCGGCGGCGCTCGGCGGCGCGGGTACGGGCGGGCGCTGCGGGGCGGGCGGGGGGTCCCGGGGCCCCGCGGGTGCGGGGGGGGTCCCGGCGCGCTGCGGTCCTGCCAGGGCTGTGGCGGGTGGCCGGGGCCGGGCGGGCGGGGTCCTGGGGGCCGGGGAGGGGGGTCCCGGCGCGGCCCGGTCCTCACGGCCCCCCCGCAGGCGAGCAGTGCCCCGAGCCCACCATCGTGCCCTCGTACTACACCACCTCGGACGCCGTCATCTCCTCCGAGAGCGTCTTCGTGGTGGAGATCTCGCTGGCCTGCAAGAACGGCGCCCAGGTGAGTCCCCGCGGGGGCGGCGGCGGCGGGGGGGGGGCTGCCGGGGCCCCCCCCGCCTCCCACCGCCGCCCGTTCCCCCGCAGAACGTGGCTCTCTACGCCGACGTCAACGGGAAGCAGTTCCCCGTCACCCGGGGGCAGGACGTGGGGCGCTACCAGGTGAGCCCGGCGTCCCCGGAGTGGGGGGCTGGGGGCGCAGGGGGGGGGGGGGGTCTGGGGTTCAGCGCTCTCCGCTCCCCCCCCGCAGGTCTCCTGGAGCCTGGAGCACCGCAGCGCCCAGTCGGGCACCTACGAGGTGAAGTTCTTCGATGAGGAGTCGTACAGCGCCCTGCGGAAGGTGGGCCCCCCCCCGCGGCGTGGCGGGGGTCCCTCGGAGGGGGGCTCCCCCCAGCCTGGCTCTGAGCCCCCTTTTCTCCCCCTCCCTACCCGGATCCCCAGGCTCAGCGCAATAACGAGGACGTCTCCCACATCCGACCGCTCTTCACCGTCAACGTGGACCATCGGGTGAGTTGAGGGGGTTTTGGGGGGTCCCTGTGGCTTTGGGGGTGTCGTTGGCGTGGTTGCCTTTAAAGATGGGCTGGGGCTGGGGGTGCGCACAGGGTTTTGGGCAGAAATCGGGGTGGTTTGGGTGTGTTGGGAGAGTCCTTTGAGGACCTGAGCCTGTTGCTGCCGTTGGCTGCTTCTCCGCTGGGAAGGGAAGTTTGGGGGACTTGGGGGGTCCCCAGGGTCGGGGGAGGGGGGTGTCTGATGTTTTGGGGGAATCTGCAGGGTCTTGGAGTGGGTGTTTTGGGGGGTCCCAGGGTTTCGAGGGTCATCGGTGGGAGTTTGGGGTGGGCGTTGGGGATGGATGTGGAGCTAGCGGAGCCCTGCGGGGTTTAGGCGTGCCGCTGGGGGGGGGCCGGGGGGTGCTGGAGAGTGGGAGGAGGATTTGGGGGGCACGAGAGGGTTTTGGGGGGCAGCAGTGACCCCCGTGCTGTCTCGACAGGGTGCCTGGAACGGTCCCTGGGTGTCGACGGAGGTGGTGGCGGCCGCCATCGGCCTGGTCGTCTATTACCTGGCGTTCAGCACCAAGAGCAGCATCCAGGCGTAGGCCCCCCCAAAACGCGGCCCCCCCAAACCCGGCTCTCTGAGGGGTCGGTGGGTCTTGGGGGGGGGGAGCGGGGTGCCCTCAGAATTGCCCCCCCCCCCCAAAATAAAGACATTGTGGGGTGCACCGTGAACGTGGGGGGGGGGGGCTGAAGGGTCGTCCCCAAGTGGGAATGGCTGGCTGGGGGGAGCCCCCAGAAACGGGGGAGCCCCCAGAAGCGGGGGAGCCCCCCCTCCCAAGTCGGGGGTGTCTTTGCCGTGGGGGACACCCCAGACTGGCGGAGGGGGGGGTCTACCCTTAGCCCCCAAAATTGGGGTTCTCAAGGGTCCCCCCTGCGATTCTTGCCCGGGGGATGGCCCCAGACGCCGCCCCCCCCAATAAAGGTGTCCCCACCCCCCATCTCCCGGTGTCTGCTTTGGGGGTGCCCCCCCCCCTCCATCCCAGAGGGGACCTGGGCGTCCGGGGGGCTGATGACATCACGCCCAGCGCCCGGCGGGGGTGATGTCACCAGGGACCGAGGGGTCTGACCTCGCGGGGGGGGGTCTGTTCTGTGTCTGTTCTGGGGGGGCTGCCTGGGCGGCGGGGTCCCCTCGGGGGGGGGTAAGCCCCCCACCCCGGACGCCCGGCTCCCCCCGGGGGGGGTGGTGCTTCCCGTCATCCCCTGGGTGGGTGCCAGGGTCCGGCTGCCGGGAAGGTGTCAGGAAGGGGACCCGGGTGTCCGGGGGGCTCCCGCACCCCCTCCCCCAGGGCACCCAGGCGTGCGGGGAGGGCGCTCAACTCCCCTCCCCCCCCCCCCCCCGGGGTGTGGAACCCCCGCGACGGCTCAGGGTGTGGCCGGGGGGCGGGGCCAGGCGGGGGGCGGGGCCTGGCGGCGGGGGGCGGGGCCTGCGGGGGGATTATGTCAGCCCCGCGGCAGCCGCAGCCCCGAGCTAGGAGCGGCGCGAGCAGGTACGGCCGGGGGGGGGGGGGGGGGCGGATCCGGGGGTGCTGGGGGGGATCCGGGGGTGCCCGGGGCGGGTCTCGGGGGGCAGGGGCTGGGGGAAGGGGCTGTGGGCGCCGGGGGGGGGGCCGGCAGGTGCGGTGCGAGGGTCCCGCGGGGCTGGGCTGAGGGGAGCGGGAGGGTCCTGGGCGAGGCGGGAAGCGCTGAGGGGCTGCGGCTCCGCGGGGCGGGGAGCGCGGGGGGCCCGGGGCTGAGGTAAAGGTGGTGCTGCAGGGTGAGCAGGGGGCCGGGCTGAGGGAGGGGGGGCTCCGGGGGCCGGGCTGAGGTAAAAGTGGGTCTTATAGGGGGTCTGTGGGGCTGGGCTGAGGGAAGGGGGGCTCTGTGGGGGGTCTGTGGGGCCGGACTGAGGTAAAAGTGGGTCTGTGGGGTGTCTCTGGGGCTGGGCTGAGGTAAAGGTGGGTCTGTGGGGCCGGACTGAGGTAAAAGTGGTTCTTATAGGGGGTCTGTGGGGTTGGGTTGAGGGAAGGGGGGCTCTGGGGGCCGGGCTGAGGTAAAAGTGGGTCTTATAGGGGGTCTGTGGGGCCGGGCTGAGGTAAAGGTGGGTCTGTGGGGCTGGGCTGAGGTAAAGGTGGGTCCGTGGGGCTGGACTGAGGTAAAAGTGGGTCCGTGGGGTGTCTGTGGGGCCGGGCTGAGGTAAAGGTGGTTCTTATAGGGGGTCTGTGGGGTTGGGTTGAGGGAAGGGGGTTCTGTGGGGTGTCTGCGGGGCTGGGCTGAGGTAGAAACGTCTTTGTGGGGAGGGGGCTCGGGTCGTTCCCGAGGCGGGAAGCGCGGAGGGGCTGCGGCTCCGCGGGGCGGGCGGTGCCGGGGCTGGGGTACAGGGGGCTCTGTGGGGCCGGGCTGGGGTACGGGGGGCTCTGTGGGGGCTCTGTGGGGTCTCTGTGGGGCTGGGCTGGGGTACAGGTGGCTCTGTGGGGCCGGGCTGGGGTACGGGGGGCTCTGTGGGGTCTCTGTGGGGCTGGGCTGGGGTACAGGTGGCTCTGTGGGGCCGGGCTGGGGTACGGGGGGCTCTGTGGGGTCTCTGTGGGGCTGGGCTGGGGTACAGGTGGCTCTGTGGGGCCGGGCTGGGGTACGGGGGGCTCTGTGGGGGCTCTGTGGGGCCGGGCTGGGGTACGGGGAGCTCTGTGGGGTCTCTGTGGGGCCGGGCTGGGGTACAGGTGGCTCTGTGGGGCCGGGCTGGGGTACGGGGGGCTCTGTGGGGTCTCTGTGGGGCTGGGCTGGGGTACAGGGGGCTCTGTGGGGCTGGGCTGGGGTACAGGTGGCTCTGTGGGGTCTCTGTGGGGCTGGGGTGGGGTACAGGGGGCTCTGTGGGGTCTCTGTGGGGCTGGGCTGGGGTACAGGGGGCTCTGTGGGGGCTCTGTGGGGCCGGGCTGGGGTACAGGGGGCTCTGTGGGGTCTCTGTGGGGCTGGGCTGAGGCAAAAGGGGTCCTACACGGGCTCTGCGGGGCCGGGGCTGCGTGAGGAGGGGGTTTAGGGGGTCTTTATCGGGCTGAAGCTGAGCGGGGAGGGGGGTTAGGGGGTCTCTGTGGGGTCAGTTGCCTCTGGGTGGGGGGCCCTGCTGTGGGGCTCTGTGGGGTGCCTGCGGGGACAGGGTCCGCTGAGGGGGGCTCTGCAGGGTCCCCAGAGGGTGACCGGGAGGCCAGGGAGCTCGGGGGGGGGGGTCTCTGTAGGGTCTCCACAGGATCCCGGCCCGCGTCCAACAGATGGGTGGGGCCGGCGGGGGGTGCGGGCCCGTGTGCGGGGGGCGGGGGGGGGACACACGATGTAACCGGCCCCGTCGCCCCGCGGCCGCCCCCCGCCGCCGTGACGCGTCCGGTGGGGGGGGAGGGGGGGGGTCACTGCCCGCTCCCCCCAGCCCCCCCCCAGGAATGCGGGGTCAACAAGGGACCCTTGTTCCCGCCGGGGCCGCCCCCGCATCCGCCGCGGGGCCCTGCGGGGGGGCCGGGCCCCTCCCGCGGGGGGGGGGGGCTGTCCATGGTGCTGACCGGGAGCGGGCCGCGGGGGGGGGGGGGGTCTCTCGGACGCCTGGGTCCCCAGCCAAGGTGACAGGTTCCCTCATCAGCCGTTGCCACGGTAACGGGCGCATCCGTGGGGGGAGGAGGGGAGGCGGTGGCCGCTACACAATGGAGCTGGGGGGGGGGGCGGGGGGGTCCCGAGCGCCTGGGTCCCCCCGGGGGCGCTGACACCCCCCCACCCTACCCCCCCGAGTCATCCCGTCGTGTTCCCCCCCCCCCCCCCCGGTCCCCCCCAGGCCCCCGCTGCCGCCGGCCCCGGCCATGGCTCTGCCCCGGGGGCTCGGCCTCCTCCTGCTGCTGGCGCTGGGGGGGCCCAGCGCCGCCATCACCATCCCCCCGGAGTGTGAGTGGGGCGGGGGGGGCCTTGCACGGCGGTGGGGGGGGGCTTGCACGCTTGTGCGAGGGCCGATTGCACGAGGGCCGCCTGCACCTTTGCACGAGGACCCCTCGCACGCTCGCCCCCCCCTCACCTTGCATGGCTGCTGACGGGGGCCCCATGGCCCCGCGTGCCTGGGGAGAGCCCCCCCCCCCCGCTCACTGCTGTCTCTCTCCCCCCTCTGCGCCCCCGGACGGTGCAGACGGTCTGCACGAGCGTGAGTCTGGGGGCGTTCTGGGTGGTTCTGGGGTCCCCGGGTGGGCGTCTTGAGGGTGCTGCGGGTGGCTCTGAGGACCCTGGGGGTCTCTGTGGGGCATGGGGAGGAACCCTGGCGTGTCCAAGGGACCCCTGAGGCGTCCAGAGTCCTGGGGGGGTCCCTGTGGGGTCCCTGAAGTCTCCACGGTGTCCGTGGGGGGTGTCAGGGTGGTCTGTTGGGGGTCTGGGGTCCCCGAGCGTCCTTGGGGCACTCCTGGAGGCCCTGAGGGGGTCCCTATGGGTATGAGGAGGGCTCTCTGCGGAGGTTCTGAGGACCCTGTGGGGGTCTGGGGGTGCCTGGGGTGTCCCCGGGGTCCCCCCCGCTGAGCCCCCCGCAGTCCTGCAGCCCCCTGAGCTGACGGAGCAGCCCCCGGAGCAGCTCGTCGTCTTCCCCAGCGACGACGTCGTCCTCAAATGCGCTGCCACCGGCAACCCCCCTGTCGAGTGAGTGCCCCCCCCGGTGCCCCCCGCGTCCCCCCCATCCCCTGGCGCTGACGCCCCTGCCGCAGGTACCGCTGGACGCGGGAGGACCAGGCCTTCGTCCCCGAGGAGCACCCGGGGGTGACGGTGGCCCCCGGCGCGGGGACCCTGGTCATCAACGCCAGCCTGGCCGCGCGCCTGCAGGGCCGGTACCGCTGCTTCGCCGCCAACGCCCTGGGCACCGCCCTGTCCCTCGAGGCCCGCGTCATCGCCGAGAGTGAGACGGGGACCCCAGACCCCCCGGGCACCCCAAGACCCCCCCCGGGTCCCTCCGGGCAGCCTCCACCCCCTCCCGGGCCCCGCCACGTCCCCTGAATCCTCCCCGAGTGACCCAAAAGCTGCCCTGAGGGTCCCCTGCATCCCCCTGCATCCCCCAAATGCTGCCCTGGGGTCCCCTAAATCCCCCCAGCGACACACCCTGGGGGGGTCCCCTAAAATCCCCATGAGAATGCCCAGATCCCACCACCCCGAATTCCCTGCCGCGACCCCTCACTCGAGGTCTGGGCGCCGGGGTCCCCGGCTGATTTCGGGGGGTGGGGGGAACCCCCTGGATGTGAAGATCCCTGGCTGGTTTGGAGGGGGGCAGAGGAAGCCCCCCCCCTAGAGATGGGGGTTCCTGGCTGGTTTGGGGGAGCGGGTGGAACCCCCTGGGTGTGGGTGTCCCTGGCTGGTTTGGGGGGCTCCCGGATGCCCGCGACCCCCCAGCCGCTGTGGTCCCCAGACACGCCACAGTGGCCCAAGGAGAAGGTGATGCCGGTGGAGGTGGAGGAGGGGGACCCTGTGGTGCTGCCCTGTGACCCCCCCAAGAGCGCCGTGCCCCCCAAGATCTACTGGCTCAACAGCCGTGAGCAACTAGGGGGGGGCTGGGTGGGGGCTGGGTGGGGGGCACCCCTTGTACGTGGCTCCCTGTGCACCCCCTTATCCCCTCACCCTGCTGCACCTCCGCAGACCCCCATAATCCCCCCTGCACCCCCTTATCCCCTCACCCTGCTGCACCTCCACAGACCCCCATAATCCCCCTGCACCCCCTTATCCCCTCACCCTGCTGCACCTCCGCAGACCCCCATAATCCCCCTGCACCCCCTTATCCCCTCACCCTGCTGCACCTCCACAGACCCCCATAATCCCCCCTGCACCCCCCTATCCCCTCACCCTGCTGCACCTCCATAGACCCCCATAATCCCCCCTGCACCCCCTTATCCCCTCACCCTGCTGCACCTCCACAGACCCCCATAATCCCCCTGCACCCCCTTATCCCCTCACCCTGCTGCACCTCCGCAGACCCCCATAATCCCCCTGCACCCCCTTATCCCCTCACCCTGCTGCACCTCCACAGACCCCCATAATCCCCCCTGCACCCCCTTATCCCCTCACCCTGCTGCACCTCCGCAGACCCCCATAATCCCCCCTGCACCCCCTTATCCCCTCACCCTGCTGCACCTCCACAGACCCCCATAATCCCCCTGCACCCCCTTATCCCCTCACCCTGCTGCACCTCCGCAGACCCCCATAATCCCCCTGCACCCCCTTATCCCCTCACCCTGCTGCACCTCCGCAGACCCCCATAATCCCCCCTGCACCCCCATAATCCCCCCCGCGCCCTGCTGCACCCCAATTCCCCCCTCCCAACCCCATGGGACACCCCTGCACCTCCATAACCCTCTTGACACCCCACAGCACCTGGGATCCCCCTGATTTCCATTGCCCCCCCCCCCCGACCCCGTTGCACCCCCACAAGCCCCGAGCACCCCTGGGGTTCCAATACCCACCCCCCAATAATCCCCCGGGCCCCCCTGCCCCTCGCTGCGTCCCGTTGCCCTCCTGACACCCCGTCGCGCTCCGTTACCCCCCCCGTTTCCCCGCTCCCGGTGCCCCCCGCGCGCAGGGCGGGAGCCGGGGGGTGGAGGGGACCCTCTGACCCCCCCGCTCCCCCCCCCCGTGTGTGTCCCCCCCCCAGGCATCGTGCACATCGCGCAGGACGCCCGGGTGAGCATGGGGCAGGACGGGTTCCTCTACTTCGCCAACGCGCTGGCGGGCGACAGCCACCCCGACTACATCTGCCACGCGCACTACCTGGGGCCCCGCACCATCATCCAGAAGGAGCCCCTCGACCTCCGCGTCGCCCCCAGTGCGTGGGGGGGGGCGGGACCCCCCCCACCTTCCCCCCGGCACCCCCAGAGTTACCCCCAGAACCCCGCCCTCCTAGGGACCCTCTAACCCCTGCAAGTTGCTTCTATGGGAGCCGCCCAAATCACTTTTACGGGACCCTCTCCAGGGGACCCCACCTTGTAACCCCCCCTAAAGCTCTCCTACACCCCCCCCAGCATCCATGAAACTGCCCCATCCAGCAGAAGCCCCCCTAAACCCATGGGGCCCACCCAAAGAGGACCCTGCTTTGGGATCTTCCCCCCCTGCTCAAGCCCCCAGAGCGGCCCCACCTTGTGGTCCCCCCTCAAAAAGCCCCCTGGAGACCCCCATTCCTTGGGGGGATGTCCCTGACACCCCCCACGGGCACCGTGGAGACTTCAGGGACCCCATGGGGACCCCCCCCAACTCTGGACACCACTCTGGGCACCTCAGGGGCTCCCATTCCTTGGGATGATGGTCTGGGGGGGGGGGTCTCTTGGGGGGTCAGTGGGAATATGGGGAGCTCTGGGGAGATCCCTTGCTGTTTGGGGGGTCCTCAGGAGTATGGGGGACCCTAGGGTTCTTGGGGGGGGGTCTCCGGGGGTGCCCTCTCCCCCTGCTGATCCCCTGTGCCCCCCCCCAGGTAACTCGGTGCAGTCTCGCCGTCCCCAGCTCGTGGTGCCCCGGGACCCCCAGCCCCACCACGTCGCCCTGCGCGGGGGCACCCTGGTCCTCGAGTGCATCGCCGAGGGGCTGTGAGTCTGGGGGGTGCCGGGGGAGGGGGGGGTCCTGGGCCGCCCCAGGGTGCCGAGGGAGGGCCGGGGAGGGTGCCAAGGCCAGCGTGGGGCCCCGGGGGGGGTCCCGACCCCCCCCCGGTGACGTGGGCCCCCCAGCCCCACGCCGGCGGTGCGGTGGCAGCGGCTGAACGGGCCCCTGCCGCGGGGCCGGGCCTCGCTGGAGAACTTCAACAAGACGCTGCGGCTGCGGGCCGTGGAGGAGGCCGACGACGGCGAGTACGAGTGCGTGGCCGAGAACAGCCGGGGCCAGGCGCGCCGCAGCCACCTCGTCACCGTCGAGGGTACGGCGGGCAGCGGGAGGCACTGGGGTCTGCGCCGGGGGGGGCCGGGGGCGCTGGGAGAACTGGGAGGTGCTGGCGTGGGTGCTGGGGGCATGAGGCGTTGGCGTGGGGGCTGGAAGGAGCGCTGGTGGCACTGGGAGGAGCGCTGGTGGCACTGGGAGGCACTGGAAGGAGCGCTGGTGGCACTGGGAGGCACTGGGGTGGGTACTGGGATGCACTGGGAGGAGCACTGGTGGTGCTGGGAGGTGCTGGCATGGGTGCTGGGAGGCACTGGAAGGAGCACTGGTGGCACTGGGAGGTGCTGGCATGGGTGCTGGGAGGCACTGGAAGGAGCACTGGTGGCACTGGGATGCACTGGGGTGGGTACTGGGAGGCACTGGGAGGAGCACTGGTGGCACTGGGAGGTGCTGGCATGGGTACTGGGGACACTGACGTGGGTGCTGGGAGGCACTGGAAGGAGCACTGGTGGCACTGGGAGGTGCTGGCATGGGTACTGGGGACACGAGGCGTTGGCGTGGGCGCCGGGAGGCACTGGTGTGGGTACTGGGAGGCACTGGGAGGAGCTGGCATGGGGACTGGGGACACGAGGGGTTGGCGTGGGTGCTGGGAGGCACTGGGAGGCGTGAGGGCAGTGTACTGGGAGGCACTGGGAGGAGCACTGGTGGCACTGGGAGGTGCTGGCATGGGTACTGGGGACACGAGGCGTTGGCGTGGGCGCCGGGAGGCACTGGTGTGGGTACTGGGAGGCACTGGGAGGAGCTGGCATGGGGACTGGGGACACGAGGGGTTGGCGTGGGTGCTGGGAGGCGCTGGGGTGGGCACTGGGAGGCACTGGGAGGCGCTGGGGTGGGTACTGGGAGGCACTGGGAGCAGCACTGGTGGCACTGGGAGGTGCTGGCATGGGTACTGGGGACACGAGGTGTTGGCGTGGGTGCTGGGAGGCACTGGGGTGGGCACTGGGAGGCACTGGGAGGCACTGGAAGGAGCACTGGTGGCACTGGGAGGTGCTGGCATGGGGACTGGGGACATGAGGGGTTGGCGTGGGCTCTGGGAGGCACTGGGGTGGGTACTGGGAGGCACTGGGAGGCACTGGAAGGAGCACTGGTGGCACTGGGAGGTGCTGGCATGGGGACTGGGGACACGAGGGGTTGGCGTGGGTGCTGGGAGGCGCTGGGGTGGGCTCTGGGAGGCACTGGGAGGCACTGGGGTGGGTACTGGGAGGCGCTGGGGTGGGCACTGGGAGGCACTGGGAGGCTCTGGAAGGAGCACTGGTGGCACTGGAGGTGCTGGCATGGGTACTGGGGACACGAGGCGTTGGCGTGGGTGCTGGGAGGCGCTGGGGTGGGTACTGGGAGGCGCTGGGGTGGGCACTGGGAGGCACTGGGAGGCTCTGGAAGGAGCACTGGTGGCACTGGGAGGTGCTGGCATGGGTACTGGGGACACGAGGGGTTGGCGTGGGCTCTGGGAGGCGCTGGGGTGGGAACTGGGAGGCGCTGGGGTGGGCACTGGGAGGCACTGGGAGGCACTGGGAGGCGCGAGGGCAGCCCTGGGGGTCCCTGACCCGTGCCCCCCCCCCCCCCCAGCGGCCCCGTACTGGGTGCGGCCCCCCCAGAGCGGGGTCTTCGGGCCCGGGGAGGCGGCGCGCCTGGACTGCCTGGTGCAGGGCAAGCCCCGGCCCCACGTCGCCTGGCGCCTCAACGGGGTCCCCATCGAGGGTAGGGGGCTGCCGGGACCCCCCCTTTGGGGGTCTCTGGGTGTTTGGGGTGGGGTTACTGGAGTCTCGGGAGGGGGGGGGGGGGCGGGGGGGTGGCTGCGGGGGGGTCCCTGTGGGGTTTTGGGTCTTTCTGGATGATATTGGGGTCCCTGGGGGGGTGTTGGGGTCCCTGGGGAGGCAGCGGGGGTCCCTGGGGGGGTGTTGGGGTCCCTGGGGCTGTGGGTGTCCCTGGGGGGGTGTTGGGGTCCCCGGGGAGGCAGCGGGGGTCCCTGGGAGGGTGTTGGGGTCCCCAGGGAAGCTGTGGGTGTCCCTGGGGGGGGGGGGTGTTGGGGTACCTGGGGAGGCAGCGGGGGTCCCTGGGGCTGTGGGTGTCCCTGGGGGGGTTGTTGGGGTCCCCAGGGAGGCTGTGGGTGTCCCGGGGGGGTGCTGGGGTCCCTGGGGAGGCAGCGGGGGTCTCTGGGGAGGCAGCGGGGGTCCCTGGGGCTGTGGGGGGGTGCTGGGGTCCCTGGGGTGGCTGTGGGTGTCCCAGGGGCTGTGGGTGTCCCTGGGGAGGGTCCCTGGGGGGTGCTGGGGTCCCTGGGAGGCAGCGGGGGTCCCTGGGGCTGTGGGTGTCCCTGGGGGGGGTGTTGGGGTCCCTGGGGGGGTTGTTGGGGTCCCTGGGGGGGTGGCTGTGGGTGTCCCCGGGGGCTGTGGGTGTCCCTGGGGGGTGCTGGGGTCCCTGGGAGGCAGTGGGGGTCCCTGGGGAGGCTGCGGGGGTCCCTGGGGGGTGCTGGGGTCCCCGGGAGGCAGCGGGGGTCCCTGTGGGGGTGTTGGGGTCCCCAGGGAGGCAGTGGGTGTCCCCGGGGGGTGCTGGGGTCCCCGGGAGGCAGCGGGGGTCCCGGGGGCTGTGGGGGGGTGCTGGGGTCCCCGGGAGGCAGCGGGGGTCCCTGTGGGGGTGCTGGGGTCCCGGGGAGGCAGCGGGGGTCCCTGGGGGGTGCTGGGGTCCCCGGGAGGCAGCGGGGGTCCCCGTGGCGGCGCCGCGGGTGCCCTGACCCCCCCGCCGCAGAGGTGCCGGGCGCGGGCCGGCGGGCGGTGCGGGCCGGGGCGCTGGTGCTGTCCCGCCTGGAGCCCAACGACACGCTGGTGGCGCAGTGCGAGGCCCACAACCGCCACGGGCGCCTGCTGGCCAACGCCTTCGTCTACGTCGTGGGTACGGGGGGCCCGGGGGGGCCGGGGGGGGGGGCCCTGCGGCCACGGCGGCCCCGGGGGGGGGGGCGTCCCCCGCCACGGAGGGGATCCCCAGGGCCGCCGGTCCCCGCGGAGACCGCATCCTCGGGACAGCCGCTGCGTCCCCCCGGCAACCGCGTCCCCATGGCAACCGTCCCCATGGCAACCGCGTCCCCTGGCAACCACATCCCCTGGCAACCATCCCCTGGCAACCGCGTCCCCCCCAGCAACCATCCCCCCCGGCAACCGCATCCCCCGGCAACCATCCCCCCCGGCAACCACATCCCCCCGGCAACCATCCCCATGGCAACCGTGTCCCCATGGCAACCGCGTCCCCATGGCAACCGCATCCCCCCGGCAACCGCATCCCCCGGCAACCATCCCCCCCGGCAACCACATCCTCCCGGCAACCATCCCCATGGCAACCGCGTCCCCCCAGCAACCGCATCCCTCCAGCAACCGCGTCCCCCCGGCAACCATCCCCCCGGCAACCGCGTCCCCCTGGCAACCGCGTCCCCCTGGCAACTGCATCCCCCCAGCAACCGCATCCCCCTGGCAACCACGTCCCCATGGCAACCGTCCCCATGGCAACCGTCCCCATGGCAACTGCATCCCCCCGGCAACCGTCCCCATGGCAACCGTGTCCCCCTGCAACCACATCCCCCCAGCAACCATCCCCCCAGCAACCGCGTCCCCCTGGCAACCGCGTCCCCCTGGCAACCGCGTCCCCCTGGCAACTGCATCCCCCCGGCAACCATCCCCATGGCAACCATCCCCATGGCAACCGCGTCCCCTGGCAACCATCCCCATGACAACTGCATCCCCCTGGCAACCGCATCCCCCTGGCAACCATCCCCATGGCAACCGCATTCCCCCAGCAACCACATCCCCCTGGCAACCACATCCCCCTGGCAACCATCCCCATGGCAACCGCATCCCCCCAGCAACCGCATCCTCCGGCAACCACATCCCCCTGGCAACCGCATCCCCTGGCAACCATCCCCATGGCAACCACATCCCCCCGGCAACCACATCCCCCTGGCAACCATCCCCATGGCAACCGCATCCCCTGGCAACCGTCCCCGGGTGACACCCTTCACTGGCGACCACCCCCATGGCAGCGGTGGCCCCCCCACAGCGACCCCTGCTGTTGCCGGGCAGCAAGCCCCTTGCCTGGCCGTCGCCATGGCAACCCTGCCTGGAGGTGGTTGCCATGGCAACCTGCCTCATCGCCCGCCGGTCCCAGCTGTCGCCGTGGCGATGCCGCCGGGGGTACCTGTTGCCACCGGGACCGCCGAGATGTGCTGGGCGGTTTGGGGGAGCCTGAAGCGGGATTTGGGGTGCCGGGGGGGGGGGTCCGGGCGCCCCCTTCACTGCCCCGCGTCCCCCCAGAGCTGCCGGTGAAGATCCTGACGCCGGACGAGACGCCGTACGCGGCGGTGGAGAACCGGACGGTGTTCCTGCACTGCCAGGTCTTCGGGGCCCCCGCGCCCACCGTCGAGTGGTGAGGCAGCCCCCCCTCGGACCCCTCCCGGACCCCCCCCCGCGATCCCCAGTGCCCCCCCCCCGACGCTCTGCGTCCCCCCCCCCCCCCAAGGCTGACGCCGGGGCTGGAGCCGGCCCTGCAGGACGACCGGGCCTTCATCTTCACCAACGGGACCCTGCGGCTGGGCCCGGTGGCGCGGGGGGACGGGGGCCCCTTCACCTGCCGGGCCCACAACGCCCACAGCAACGCCAGCGTCGTCGCCCGCCTCGAGATCAAAGGTACCGGGACCCCCGCGGAGCTCCCTGCCCGGGACTGCTGGGGTCACTTGGTGCCCCCCCCCCCCCCCGGGATGCCCCTTCGGGAGCCCAAATCCTTCCTGGGATCCCTCAGAGCCCCCCCCAGGGACCTCCCAGATCCTTTCTGGGACCTCCCAGAGCTCCCCGTTCTCCCCCGGATGCTTCACGGGACTCCCCAGGGCCTCCCAGGGACCCCCAGAATCCTTCCTGGGACCCCCCAGGATCTTCTGGGGACCCCCCTGAGCCTTCCCAATCCTCCCTGGGATCCTCCGGCCCCCCCCAAGTCTCTGCTGGAATTCCCAAGAGCCTTACAGAGCCCCTCAAATCCTTCCTGGGACCCCCCCTGCGCCCCCCCCGATTATTCCTGAGGCTCCTACATCCCTCTGACATCCCCCAGAGCCCCCCCAGATCGTTCCACAGACCCTCCAGGTCCCCGCAGATTCACCCTGGGACCCCCAGAGCCTCCCCCTCCCCAAATCCTTCCTGGCACCCCTTTCCCCCCCCCCCCCTCGTTAACCCCTTGCCGCCCCCGGCAGCGGCGACGCAGATCGAGGTGCCCCCCCAGAGCACAACGGCCAAGAAGGGGGAGACGGTGACCTTCCGCTGCGTGGCCGCCTTCGACCCCGGGCTGGCTCCCCACGGCCTCGAGTGGCGCCGGGACGGGCAGCTGCTGCGCGACACGGCCGACAGCGACAAGTGAGGGGGGCTGGGGGGGGGCTGGGGGGGTCCCGGGCCCCCCCCGGGCGGCTGACGGCGCCCACCCCCTCGCCGCAGGTACCTGCTGAGCGGGGACACGCTGACGGTGGCCGGGGTGGACTACGCTGACCAGGGGACCTTCTCCTGCCGTGCCTGGACCCTCCTGGATGCTGCAGAGGCCGAGGCGCAGCTCCGCGTCGTGGGTGAGCCCCCCCCCACCCCAAACCCCGGGGGCGACCCCGGGGGTCCCCCAAATCCTCCGCTGCTCCCGTCGCTGGGTGCGCTCCGCTTCAGCCTCTGCTGCCCCTGGTTCTGCTGCGATTCTGCCCCAGGGACCCCCGTCCCGCCCCGCTGCCCCCCGCTAACTGCCCCGACCCCCCCCACCCAACCCCCCCAGGCCGCCCGGGCCCCGTGCGGGATCTGCAGGTGCTGGAGGTGGGCGAGCGCCAGGTCCGGCTCACCTGGACCCCGGGGGAGGAGCACAACAGCCCCGTGGAGAGTAAGGGGAGCTCGGGGGGGGGGTCCTGGGGCTGTCGGGGGGGGCCCGGGGGTCTCGAGGGTGGGACTGAGGGGAGATCAGGGGGACCTGGAGTATCTGGGGGGGGGCTATGGGGAGGTCAGGGGGTGTCAAGAGGAGTTCAGGGCTGTTGGGAGCTGATGGGGTCCTGGAGAGGGGACTGGGGGAGGCATCAGGGTGGCCTTGGGGGGGTCCGGAGGTCACGGGGGGGGGGCAGGGGGAACCGGAGGGGTTCAGGGGTGCTCCTGGTGTGCAGGGAGGAGTCTGGGGCTGCAGGAGGAGGGGCAGGGCTGGGGGGGGGGGATTTGGGGGTGCTGGGGGATTCGGGGGACGCTCGTAACCCCCCCTGTCCCACCCCCACCCCCCCCAGAGTTCGTGGTGGAGGAGGAGGAGGGCATCTTCGCACCCGGGCGCTTCGTGGAGCGGCTGACGGTGCCGGGGGGGGCAGCCCTGGGCCCCCCTCACCCTCTCGCCCTACGGCCGCTACCGCTTCCGGGTGCTGGCGGCCAACGCCTACGGCCGGGGGGACCCCAGCACCCCCAGCGCCCCCATCTCCACGCCCGCCGCGGGGTGAGTGCCCCCCGGGACCCCAAAGCCCCCATCTGCACCCCCCCCCGGTGGGTGAGTGCCCCCCAGACTCTGCCTGCGACCCCCCCCAGTGCCCCATTGGGGCAAGGGCCTCCCAGGCACCCTGAGGACCCCAAAACCCATTTGCCCCCCCCCCGGGTAAGACACCTCCACCCCCCCAAAACGCTTCTGGGGCCGTGAGCCCCTCCCCAGGGACCCCACTTTGCCCAGGGAGACCCCAAACCTGCCCTCGCGCCCCTGTATCCCACGCTCAGCGGGTGCTGACCCCCCCGAGGGGTTTGGGGGTGTCTCTGGTCCCCTGCCAAAGGGTCTGTGGGAATTGGGGGGGGGGGTCTCTGAGCCTGCGTTCCCCCCCCCCACCCAGCCCCCGAGCGCAACCCCGGGGGGGTCAAGGGTGAAGGCAACGAGACCAACAACCTGGTCATCACCTGGCAGGTACGGGGGGGCCGGGGGTCCCTGCAGGGGGGGCTTCGGGGGGGCTGGGGCAGGTTTGGGGGGGGCGGGAAGGTGGCTGGCAGGTTTGGGGTCTCCCTTTGGCCTGGGGGGACGTTGGGGGGCTCGGGGAAGACTTGAGGCGCTCTCTGGTGCTTGGGGTGGGCTCAGAGCAGGTTAGGGGGCTCAGGGGGTCTTGTGGTCGTTTTGGGGGGGGTCCCTTCGGCTCGGGGCAGGTTTGGGGGAGGGGGGGGGGGGGTCAGAGGGGCCCAGAGCTGGCTGCGGGGTGCAGGGAGCTCGTCCGTCTCGGGCCGGGTTCTGGGGGTTGGGGGGCAGGTTTTGGGGGGTTTTTCTACCCTGGGGGAGGGGTGGGGAGCTCGGAGGGAGCTGGGGGGGTCCCTCCAGGTGGGGGGGGGGCTCAGAGGGGCCCAGAGCTGGCTGCGGGGTGCAGGGAGCTCGTCCGTCTCGGGCCGGGTTCTGGGGGTTGGGGGGCAGGTTTTGGGGGGTCTTCTACCCTGGGGGAGGGGTGGGGAGCTCGGAGGGAGCTGGGGGGGGTCCCCTCCAGGTGGGGGAGGGCTCAGAGGGGCCCAGAGCTGGCTGTGGGGTGCAGGGAGCTCGTCCGTCTCGGGCCGGGTTCTGGGGGTTGGGGGGCAGGTTTTGGGGGGTCTTCTACCCTGGGGGAGGGGTGGGGAGCTCGGAGGGAGCTGGGGGGGTCCCTCCAGGCGGGGGTCCGGTCCGTGGGGTGGATTTGGGGGTTCGGGGGGGGGCACTGAGGCCCTGCCCGCAGCCGCTGGCGCCGGGGGAGTGGAACGCGGCCGAGGGTGCGGTACCGGGTGCAGTGGCGGGCGCTGGAGCCGGGCGCTGAGCGGCTGGCGCGAGGAGACGGTGGGGGGCCCCCCCGTCGTGGTGGGGGGGCACCCCCACCTTCAGCCCCTACGAGATCCGGGTGCAGGCGGTCAACGACGCCGGGAAGGGCCCCGATCCCCTCGTCGTCGTCGGCTACTCCGGGGAGGACCGTGAGTAGGGGGCCCCCGGACCCCCCCTGTGTGGGGTGGGGGGCAACTGGGGGGGCTGTCGGGGGGGAGGGGCCCGAATCTGGGGGTGCGGAGAGACCCCCAGGAAGGGGAATTCTGAATCTTGGGGTGGAGAGAGACCCCCAGGAAGGGGAACTCCGAATCTGGGGGTGCAGGGAGACCACCAGGAAGGGGAATTCTGAATCTGGGGGTGCAGGGAGACCCCCTGGAAGGGGAATTCTGAATCTGGGGGTGCAGGGAGACCCCCAGGAAGGGGAACTCCGAATCTGGGGGTGCAGAGAGACCCCCAGGAAGGGGAATTCTGAATCTGGGGGTGCAGGAGACCCCCTGGAAGGGGAACTCCGAATCTGGGGGTGCAGAGAGACCCCCAGGAAGGCGAACTCCGAATCTGGGGGTGCAGAGAGACCCCCAGGAAGGGGAATTCTGAATCTGGGGGTGCAGAGAGGCCCCCAAGAAGGGGAATTCTGAATCTGGGGGTGCAGGGAGACCCCCTGGAAGGGGAGGACCCCGACCTGGGGCTGCTGAGACCCAAAAGTGGGGAGACCCCAAATCTGGGGGTGCTGAGAGGCACCAAGGTGGGGGTCCCCAATTCTGGGGGTGGAGAGACCCCGGTGGGGGGGGGGTCTCAGATCGGAGGGTGCTGAGGGGACAGTGGGGGGGCCCCGAATCTGGGGCTGCTGGGGGGGAGTTTTGGGGGTCCTGACCTATATCGGGGGTGGGGTTGGGGGCTCCCCGTTTTGGGGGGCGCCTCTGTCTGGGGGGGTCTCAGGGATGCAGCCCCCCCCGGTGCACGGCTCTGGGGGGCTCACAGTGCCACGTGCCCCCCCTCAGTGCCGCTGGCGTACCCCGAAAACGTGGGGGTGGAGATCCTGAACAGCACCAGCGTGCGGGTGCGCTGGAGCCTGGGGGGGGCCCCCCGAGACCTGCGGGGGCACCTCCGCGGATTTCGGGTAAGGGGGGGCTGGGGGGCAGGAAGGGGGGGGGTACAGGGGGCTCTGTGGGGTGTGGGGGGTGCAGGGGGGGCTGCTGGGGTGTGGGGGTGCAGGGGGTGCTCTGTGGGGTGTGGGGGTTCAGGGGGGGGCTGCTGGGGGTGGGGGTGCAGGGGGCTGCTGGGGTGTGGGGGTGCAGGGGGGGCTCTGTGGGGTGTGGGGGTGCAGGGGGGGCTGCGGGGGGATGTGGGGGTACAGGGGGGCTCTGTGGGGTGTGGGGGTGCAGGGGGGGGCTGCTGGGATGTGGGGGTGCAGGGGGGCTCTGTGGGGGTGTGGGGGGTGCAGGGGGGGCTGCTGGATGTGGGGGTGCAGGGGGGCTGCTGGGGGGTGGGGGTGCAGGGGGGCTCTGTGGGGTGTGGGGGTGCAGGGGGGGGCTGCTGGGGGTGGGGGGTTGCAGGGGGGCTGCTGGGGTGGGGTACAGGGGGGGCTCTGTGGGGTGTGGGGGTGCAGGGGCTCTGTGGGGTGTGGGGGTGCAAGGGGGGCTGCTGGGGTGTGGGGGGTGCAGGGGGGGCTGCTGGGGTGTGGGGTTGCAGGGGGGCTCTGGATGGGGTGGGGTACAGGGGGGGCTTCTGGGATGTGGGGGTACAGGGGGGGCTGCTGGGATGTGGGGGTGCAGGGGTGGCTGCGGGGGGGATGTGGGGGTGCAGGGGGCTGCTGCTGGGGGTGGGGTGCAGGGGGGCTGGCGGGGGGATGTGGGGGTGCAGGGGGGCTGCTGGGGGTGGGTGCAGGGGGGCTTGCGGGGGGATGTGGGGGTACAGGGGGGCTGCTGGGGTGTGGGGGTACAGGGGGGCTGCTTGGGTGTGGGGTGCAGGGGGCTCTGTGGGGTGTGGGGGTGCAGGGGGGGCTGCTGGGATGTGGGGGTGCAGGGGGGCTCTGTGGGGTGTGGGGGCGCAGGGGGCTCTGTGGGGTGGGGGGGTGCAGGGGGGCTCTGTGGGGTGGGGGGGTGGTTCAGGGGCGTGGGGACAGCTTGGGGGGGTCCCTGACGCCCCCCGCCCCGCCCCAGGTGCTGTACTGGCGCGAGGGCTGGGTGGGGGGAGCGCGCGCGCGCCGCCAGGCCCCCCCCCGCCCCGGCCGGGGGGCACCCGGGGGTGCTGACGGTGTCCCGGCGAGGCCAGCGGGGTGCTGCTGGGGGGGCTGCGCCCCTGGAGCCGCTACCGCCTCCAGGTGGTCGTCTTCAACGGGCGGGGGGACGGCCCCCCCAGCGACGAGATCCGCTTCGACACCCCCGAGGGAGGTGAGGCCCCCCCGGGACCCCCGACTCTGTCCTGGGGACCCCCGGGACCCCCGGGCCGCCCTTGGGGATCCGGGAAAACCTCGGAGGGACCCCGGCTGCCCCTGGCAGCCCTCGAGCTCCATCCCAGGGACCCCCGGCTCCCACGGGGACCCCCCAAATGCTCCTGGGGACCCCCAAGTGCTCCTGGGGACCCTCAAGTGCTTCTGGGGACCCCTAAATGCTCCTCAGGACCCCACCAAGTGCTCCTGGGGACCCCCAAGTGCTCCTCGGGACCCCCAAGTGCTCCTGGGGACCCCTAAATGCTCCTGGGGACCCTCAAGTGCTCCTGGGGACCCCTAAGTACTCCTGGGGACCCCCAAGTGCTCCTGGGGACCCCCCCAAATGCTCCTGGGGACCCCCAAGTGCTCCTCGGGACCCCAAATGCTCCTGGGGACCCCCAAGTGCTCCTCGGGACCCCCAAGTGCTCCTGGGGACCCCCCCAATGCTCCTGGGGACCCCATCAAGTGCTCCTGGGGACCCTCAAGTGCTCCTGGGGACCCCCCCCAAATGCTCCTGGGGACCCCCAAATGCTCCTCGGGACCCCCCCCAAATGCTCCTGGGGACCCCCATGTGCTCCTGGGGACCCCCCCCAAATGCTCCTGGGGACCCCCATGTGCTCCTGGGGACCCCTAAATGCTCCTGGGGACCCCCCCAAATGCTCCTGGGAACCCCCAAGTGCTCCTGGGGACCCCTAAATGCTCCTGGGGACCCCAAAGTGCTCCTGGGGAACCCCCCAAATGCTCCTGGGGACCCCTAAATGCTCCTGGGGACCCCCAAATGCTCCTGGGGGACCCCCAAGTGCTCCTGGGGACCCCTACACACCCCTGGGGACCCCCAAGACCCTCCTGGCTCCCCCCTTGTCCCAGGCGTGCTCGTCCCCCTCTCCCCCCCGGGGGTCCCCTCTGTCCCCGTGGGGTGTCCCCCTCTGTCCCCGTGGGGGTCCCCACGCTCCCCAGTGGGGGGCCCCCGCCTTGGCCGTTGGGGGTCGCTGACGCTGCCCCCCCCCCCCCCCCCCCCCCCAGTGCCGGGCCCCCCCGAGGAGCTGCAGGTGGAGCGCGTGGGCGAGACGACCCTGGCCCTGGAGTGGAAGCGCCCGCGGCACCCCAACGGGCTCCTCACCGGCTTCCTGCTCCAGTACCACCAGGGTGCGCTGCTGGGCGCGTACTGGGGAGCGCTGGGAGCGGGCGCCGCGGCCGCTAGGGGGCACTGCGAGCTCGGGGAGGGGGCGCTGGGCGGTGGGACGGAGGGCACTGGGTGGGGGGTGCTCCAGTACCACCAGGGGTGCGCTGCTGGGCGCGTACTGGGAGCGGGCGCCGCGGCCGCTAGGGGGCACTGCGAGCTCGGGGGGGGGGCGCTGGGCGGTGGGACGGAGGGCACTGGGTGGGGGTGCTGGGAGCGCTGGAGATGCTGGGGGGCATCTGAGGGCGTTTGGGGGTTCGGGGGGGGGATGTGTGGGTCTGGGGGGTACGTGGAGGTTTGGGGGGGCTGCAAGGGGGGTTGGGGTAGTCGGGGGGGGCACGTGGGAATGTGTGGGATTTGGGGGGGACTTGGAAAGGGATTTGGGGGGGGGCGTGTGGGAGTTTGGAGGGGCACGGGGCACACGTGCCCATCCCCCCCCATGGGGCTATGTGGGGGAACTGGGGGCGCTTGGGGGGGTGGGGGGGGCGTGGGGATGGGGGAGGCGCTTGGGGATGTGGGGGTGCGTGGGGGGATGTGGGGGGGCGCTTGGGGATGTGGGGGGGATGTGGGGGCACGTGGGGATGGTGGGGGATGTGGGGGTGCGTGGGGGGGCTGTGGGGGGCGCTTGGGGGGCGTGGGGGGGGCACTTGGGGGATGTTTGTGGGGCACTTGGGGGATGTGGGGGGGTGCATGGGGGGATGTGGGGGGGGCGCTTGGGTATGTGGGGGTGCATGGGGGGATGGGGGGGGGTCTTGGGGATGTGTGGGGGTGTGTGGGGGGGGATGTGGGGGGGGGGCTTGGGGATGTGGGGGGTGCATGGGGGGATGTGGGAGTGCATGGAGGGATGGGGGGCTTGGGGGGATGTGGGGGGGGGCGCTTGGGTATGTGGGGGTGCGTGGGGGGATGTGGGGGGGGGGGTCTTGGGGATGTTGTGGGGTGCGTGGGGGGCTGTGGGCGTGCGTGGGGGGATGTGGGGGGGGGTCTTGGGGATGTGTGGGGGTGCGTGGGGGGATGTGAGGGCACACTTGGGGGATGTGGGGGTGCATGGGGGGATGTGGGGGGGCTGAGGGGGGGCGCGTGGGGATGTGGGGTGTGCGTGGGGGGCCGCGGGGGGTGCCTGGCAGGGCGCTGAGGCTGCCCCACAGTGAACCGGACGGAGGGGGGGGGCCGCCCCACGAGGTCTCCTTCCCGGCCGGGACCCTCAACGCCACCCTGGGGCGCCTGGCCCCCCGCGGGCGCTACCGCTTCGCCCTGCGCGCCCTGACCCGCCTGGGCCCCGGGCCCGCGCTGCTGCGCCAGGCCAGCCTGCTGCCCGAGCCCGGTGGGTGCGGGGGGGGGGGTCACCCCGAGACGGCCGGGGGGGGCTGGGGGGGCTGCTGGGACCCCCCCAGCTGGGGCACCCCAGAGGCGCTGGGTTCGCGGGGGGTCCCAGCCCCGGGGGGGACCCCAGACGCTGGCTGCCGTCCCCGCCACGTCGGGTGCTGCAGACTGGGGGGGTTTGGGGGGGGATTTGGGGGGGTTGGGGGGTGGGGGCATTTCCACTGAGCACCCCCCCCCCCACAGTGCTGCCGGGGCCGGCTGGGACCCCCCCAGCTGGGGGACCCCGGAGGCGCCGGGTTCTCGGGGGTCCCAGTCTGGGGGGGGACCCCAGATGCTGGCGTCGGGCGCTGCAGACCGGGGGGGGTTTGGGGGGGGGGGGTTTGGGGGGGTTGGGGGGGGGGCATTTCCACTGAGCCCCCCCCCCCCCGCAGTGCTGCCGGTCCTGGGGAGCGTGGTGGTGGGCGAGGTGGGGGAGGACTTCACCGTCCTGCACTGGACCCTCGCCCACGCCCAGGCCAACGTGGAGTTTGAGGTCCAGTACATGAGCAAAACCAGTAAGCGCAGCCCACTGGGACGGGGGCGGGGGGGGCCGCGGGGGGGGGTCGGGGCTCCTGAGTGGGGAGAGGCGGGGGGGGGGGGGGGGGGGAAATGGGGTTTGGGGAGCCCCACGTGGGTCTCGGGGGGCTCTGGGGAAGGGGAGGTGGGGTTTGGGTAATGGGGGGGTGGGGGGGGATGTGGGAAGGAGGGGGGGTGCCCATGGGATTGGGGGGGCTCTGGGGAAGGGAGAGGTGGGGTTTGGGGGGCGTCCTTGGGTAATGGGGGGGGGATGTGGGAAGGAGGGGGGTACCCACGGGATTGGGGGGGGCTCTGGGGAAGGGGGAGGTGGGGTTTGGGGGGCGTCCTTGGGTAATGGGGGGGGGGGGGGGAAGGAGGGGGGGTGCCCACGGGATTGGGGGGGCTCTGGGAAGGGGAGGTGGGGTTTGGGGGGCGTCCTTGGGTAATGGGGGGGGGGATGTGGGAAGGAGGGGGGTGCCCACGGGATTGGGGGGGGCTCTGGGGAAGGGGAGGTGGGGTTTGGGGGGCGTCCTTGGGTAATGGGGGGGTGGGGGGGGGATGTGGGAAGGAGGGGGGGTGCCCACGGGATTGGGGGGGGCTCTGGGTAAGGGGAGGTGGGGTTTGTGGGGTGGCGTCCTTGGGTAATGGGGGGGGGATGTGGGAAGGAGGGGGGGTGCCCACGGGATTGGGGGGGCTCTGGGGAAGGGGAGGTGGGGTTTGGGGGGGCGTCCTTGGGTAATGGGGGGGGGATGTGGGAAGGAGGGGGGGTGCCCACGGGATTGGGGGGGCTCTGGGGAAGGGGAGGTGGGGTTTGGGGGGCGTCCTTGGGTAATGGGGGGGGGATGTGGGAAGGAGGGGGGGTGCCCACGGGATTGGGGGGGGCTCTGGGGAAGGGGAGGTGGGGTTTGGGGGGCGTCCTTGGGTAATGGGGGGGGGGATGTGGGAAGGAGGGGGGTGCCCACGGGATTGGGGGGGGCCCCCCCGGTACGGTCTGGGAGGGGGACGTGGGGTTTAGGACATCCCAGGAAAAGAGGGGGCGGGGGGACGTGGGGGTCCCCTGTGGGTGGGCTCGGGGGGCCGGGGGGGCCGGGGGGCGGCCGTGACCCCCGCCCCCCCGCAGCGGAGGAGCCGTGGCGCAGCGCGGGCCGCGCCAACTCCTCGCTGGGGCTGTACCCGCCTGGGGGACCTGCGCCCCGGCACCTCCTACCGCGTCCAGTTCGTGGGGCGCAACCACTCGGGCGAGCGCGTGTGGCCTTCTGGGAGAGCGAGGTGCAGACCAACGGCACGCGTGAGTCCCCCGGGACCCCCCGCCCCCCCGCTCCAAAACCTCCCGTGGGCAGCCTCGAAACCGCCACCGCTGCGCCGGGGAGCCACGAAACCGCCTTTTCCCCTCCCAAGGGGCCCTGAAACCCCCTCCAGCTGCGTGGGGACACCTCAAAAACCCCCTTTTCTCCCTAAAAGCGCCCCCTGAAACTTCCTCCAGCTGCCTCGGGGACCCTTGAAACCCTCTTTTGCCCCGAAGGGGGGCCCCCCTGACCCCCCCTCCGGCTGCTTCAGGACACCTCAAACCCCCTTTTCCCCCCCGGGGGGACCCTAAACCCCTTCCACCTGCACCAGAGCCCCCTGAAACCCCATTTCCTCCCTACAGGGACCCCTGAAACCACCCCCAGCTGCTTCGGGGCACCTTGAATCCCCCCCCCCCCCCTTTTTTTTCCCCATGGGGACCCCTGAACCCCACCCCCCGCCAGCTGCTTGGGGCCCCCTCGACATCACCTTGTCCCCCGAGGGACCCCCCAACCCCCCCCCCCCCAAGAGCATGGGGACCCCCCAGAACCGCTCTTTCCCCAGCCAGGCTGCTCGGGGGCTGCTTGGGGTGGGGGTGGGGGGTCCCCAAAGCCGGTTGCCCCCCTGCCCCCCACTGACACCCCCCCCTCCGCGTGCCCCCCGCAGTGGTGCCGAGCCCCGCGGGCGGCTTCGCCACCGAGGGCTGGTTCATCGGCTTCGTCAGCGCCGTGGTGCTGCTGCTCCTCATCCTCCTCATCCTCTGCTTCATCAAGCGCAGCAAGGGGGGCAAGTATTCGGGTGAGCCCCCCCCAGCCCCCCCCCGGGACCCCGCAGCCTCCCCTGGGGCACCCGCCAGGCTACAGGGGGTCTGGGGGTGCCCCCGAGTTTACAAGGGGGGGGACCCCAGGGCTTGGGGAGGGGGGCGGTGGGAGGCGTGGGGAGGGCTCCGGGGGGATTTGGGGGGGGGGGTGCTTCAGGCGTGGGGGGGGGTCCCCAAGGCCTGAGGGGTCCCGGGGGGGTCCCCGCAGCCGGGGGAGGGCGGGTCCCGCGGTGCTGGCCCCCCCGACCCGAGCCGTGCCCCCCAGTGAAGGACAAGGAGGACACGCAGGTGGACTCGGAGGCGCGGCCCATGAAGGACGAGACCTTCGGGGAGTACAGGTGAGGGGGGCGGGGGCCACGCAAAGCGAGGGGCGGGGCCATGCAAAGCGCAGGGGCGGGGGCCGTGCAAAGCGTGGGGCGGGGCCGTGCAAAGCGTGGGGCGGGGCCGTGCAAAGCGAGGGGCGGGGCCATTCAAAGCGAGGGGCGGGGCCATGCAAAGCGAGGGGCGGGGGCCATGCAAAGCGAGGGCAGGGCCGTGCAAAGCGTGGGGCGGGGGCCGTGCAAAGCGAGGGGCGGGGCCATTCAAAGCGAGGGGCGGGGGCCGTGCAAAGCGAGGGGGCGGGGCCATGCAAAGCGACGGGCGGGGCCATGCAAAGCGAGGGGCGGGGGCCTGCGGGTGGGGCCGAGCACCCTGCTCATCGCCTCCGCTGCCAACTGCCCCCCCCCGCTGCCAACTGCCCCCCCCGCTGCCAACTGCCCCCCCCCTCTGCCAACTGCCCCCCCCCTGCCAAACTGCCCCCCCCCGCTGCCAACTGCCCCCTCTGCTCCCAACTGCCCCCCCCGCTGCCAACTGCCCCCCGCCGCTAACTGCCCCCCCCGCTGCCAACTGCCCCCCCCTGCTGCCAACTGCCCCCTCTGCTCCCAACTGCCCCCCCCGCTGCCAACTGCCCCCCCCCGCCGCTAACTGCCCA
>NW_027448943.1:0-114189 GCF_030867145.1 Opisthocomus hoazin
TGAAGGAGAGAAAGGCAAAAAGGGAGAGCCGGCTGCACAGGCAGGTACAGCAAGAAACGACCGGACAGGCAGCAGGATCGAGAAAGAGAGACAGAAAAACTGGGGACAGGAAGCAGGACAGAGGGACGGCGAGAGGAAACAAGGGCCAGGGAGCAGGACAGCGGTGGAAAAAGAGGCACTGGGGCAGTAGGACAGAAAGAGAAGGAAGAAAGGCCAGAACAAGGACGGGGAATAACAGCAAAGGGAAAGAGAAGGACAAGGAGCGGGACAGATTGTCAGAGAAAGACAGGGACAGGGAGCGGGACAAGGTGATACTGAGAGAGAAAAAGGGGACAAGGAGGCAGGACAAAGTGAAAGACAGGCACAAGTAAGAGACGGGGGAGCAGGACAGAGACGGAGGGGGAAAAGCCTCAGCTGGGCAGCAGGAGACAGAGGCGGAGAAGGGAAAAAACAGCACCGGGCTGAGGGACCCTGAGGGAGGAATTAAAAAACAAACACAGGGAGCAGGACAAAACGACAGAGAGAGAGAAAAGGGACAGAGCAGGACAGCGTTGGGGGGAGAAATGCGACCGTGACGGGCAGCGGGAGAGAGGTATGGAGAAAGAAAAAAAATACCGAGGAAGAGAGAAAGGAAACAAGGGACAGCGAGCTGCACAGGGGGATCGAGAAAGAAAGGATGGGAGAGGGAATGGCGCAGAGAGAGAAAGGCAGAAAAAACAGCAAGAGGAAGCAGGGCAAAAGGACAGCAAGAGGAAAAAGGAAAGGGACAGGGAGCTGGACAGAGATGGGAAAAAAAGCAGCGGGGACACACGAAAAGAGACAGAAAGAGAAGGGCACAAAAGGATAGATGAGGACAGCGGCAGGATGGAGACGCAGAACAAAACCTGGGACGGTCAACCTGGGTGGGCGGGAGCGGGGGTCAGAGAGCCGGAGAAGGAAAAACTCTGCTGTGGAGCAGCCGAGGGGGACGGAGAAAGAAAGACAGGGACGGGGAGCAGGGCAGAGAAACGGAGAGAGAAAATAAGCGATGGGGAGCAGGGCAGAGCACTAGGAAGAGGAAAATAAGACAAGGGAGAAGACCGAGAAGCTCAGAGAGAAAGAAGGGTCGAAAGGAAACGCCAGAGAGGTAGAGAAATCAAGAAATACAGGGACGAGGAGCCTTGCAGAGACGGAGCACGAAAATGTAGGGCCGGTGAGCGCGAAAGAGGGAGAGAGAGACGGGGGCAGGGGGAGGAGATGAAGAAGAAAGGAGAGATAAAGATGGCAACGGAGCGCAGGGGACACAGACAGAGAGAGAAAAAGGACAGTGAACAGGAAAAAAGGGACCGAGAAACAAAGAAAGGGTCAGATCTAGACAAAGAGACCAAGAAAGGGGCGGGGGGCGTGTGTGCAGGGAAACCCCAAAACAAACCAGCAAGGGGCTAGAGAACAGAGAGGGAGAGAAAGAGAAGAAAGGGCCATGAAGCAGGACAGAGAAGGAGAGAAAGGCAAAAAGGGAGAGCAAAAAGAGAGCCGGCTGGACAGGGAGGTACAGTAAGAAACGACCGGACAGCCAGCAGGGACAGAGAAATAGAGACAGGGAGCCGGCTAGAGAAATTCTGAAGGGAGAAAAAGAGGGAGAGGGAGCAGAACACACACACAGACAGAAGACGGGAGGTACAGGGAAAGGAAAACAAAAGGAAAAAGAAAAAAAAAAAAAAAAATCACAGCAGCGTGGGAGAGAGAAGGATCCAGGGGACAGCTCGGGACACAGAAGAGGGGCGACAGGGCCCCGAGGGCCCGCCACTCACCGCAGCTCTCGCTCTCCGCGCTCCCGGGAGACTCTGCCGCTTCAGACACTTCTCCGTCCTGCTCTCCTCCATTCCTCTTCCGTAACTCCGGTCGCTTGGCTGTCCCCCACCTAAGACAAAACGTCCATGTCTCGCAGCTCTTACGAGACAAGGCTCCCTACACACGCAGCCGCGCTCGCGCGCTCCACAACCGGACCATGCTGCTGCTGGTGACACATACAGACCCTGCGGGGCACGCTGGCGGCCTGGCCTGCTGCGGGCTACCAAGACGGAGCCTTCCTCACCCGCAGCGCCAGGCAGCTGCCAGCCAGGTGGCCTTCCATTTCTTCTTCTTCTTCAGCCTTCTCGGGACTCTCCAGCTTCAGCCGCGCCACCTCCTGCCCGCAGCCACTCAGCGCTCCGCCTCTCCCTTTTCGCCCCCACGCCGCCAGCACAGCGAGGCCCGGCACACGCAGCCCACACAAGCCTGGAGCGGGCGCAGCCAACGGCATCCCCAGGGCACGAACGGACAAACGCGTCCTCAGCGCAGCCCCTGCCCACACATGAACAAGCAGCGGCGACCGCGTTCAGGGAGGCCGAGGCAGCCCGCACCACGGGCCTTGGGGGAGGCCGGGCGCTCCGGGACACAGGCTTCAGGGGACGTGAGGCAGCTGGGGGCGGCTGCGCGGGGGCGAGCGGGGCCGGGGGAGCACTGCCGACTTGGGGGGGGGGGGGGGTGCCCGCCTCCTTCTCCCATTCCCTTCCGTCACCCTCCCGCCTCTGGCCCCGGGGCTGCCCGCACCCGGCTCGCCTCCTGCAGCCTGCCGCAGCGGCCGGCTCCAAGCTTCCCGTCCCACCACCCTCGGGCAGCCACCACGCACCCCCGCACCCGCTGGAGGGGAGCCCGCGCCTCACCGCTGGCCTCTCTGCTCCCCCGCCGCCCCGGCACCGAACACCAGCCCGCCCGCCATGCTGCTCCGCCGCACCGCGCATGCGCCACGAGCCGACGGCGCGCCGGAGGGGCCACACTCTGAGCCGAACGCCGGGCTGCAGTACCGCGTTGCGGCAGGGGGCGGCGGGGGGCGGCGCCAGCGGGGCCGGGGGCGGTGCCAGCGGGGGCGACGCCTGCGGGGCCAGCGGGGGGCGGGGGCGGCGCCAGCGGGGGCGGGGGCGGCGCCAGCGGGGGCGGGGGCGGCGCCAGCGGGGGCGGGGGCGGCGCCAGCGGGGGCGGGGGCGGCGCCAGCGGGGGCGGGGGCGGCGCCAGCGGGGGCGGGGGCGGCGCCAGCGGGGGCGGGGGCGGCGCCAGCGGGGGCGGGGGCGGTGCCAGCGGGGGCGGGGGCGGCGCCAGCGGGGGCGGCGCCAGCGGGGGCGGGGGCGGTGCCAGCGGGGGCGGGGGGCGGCGCCAGCGGGGGCGGGGGCGGCGCCTGCGGGGGCGGCGCCTGCGGGGGCGGGGGCGGCGCCTGCGGGGGCGGGGGCGGCGCCTGCGGGGGCGGGGGCGGAGCCTGCGGGGGGCGGGGGGCGGAGCCTGCGGGGGCGGGGGCGGCGGGGGCGGGGGCGGTGCCTGCGGGGGCGGGGGCGGCGCCCAGCGCCGGCTCCGGCTCCGAGCAGGACCCCGACTCGCGGCTCCGACACGGCGCCGCACCCCCATCGCTCCTTGCCCCCGACACGGACCCCCGCCCTCCCGGGGGCTTTTCCCCGGGACCCGCCGCTCCATCCAACCCCCCCCCCCCATACCCCGCGCTCACCTTCTCCCTCGCTGCAGCCGCAACCCGGCTATGGCTCCGCTCCTCCTTCGGCTCGCATCGGGCCCGGCACGGCAGCACCGGGCCCTCTACCGGCAGAGGGAGGGGCCGTCGCCATCAGCCCCGCTGCCCGCACCTGGGGCTCTTCCGGCCCCGGCCCACGGCTGGAGCCCACGATGCCGTCATTGGGCAAACACAAAGACTCTCTGAAGCCCTTTGGGCACTTCAGCAAGCAGGCAGGCGTTCCTTATTGCAGCGCCGGACACACAGGGCACGGCTCCTCCCAGCGCGCAAAGCACCTGCGCCACTCGAGCGGCAGTACCGAACTTTGCTCACCGGGTGGCAGCAGCGAGCTCTTGGACACGGCGCCACCGCGCATTGGCGCCGCCCGAGCCGCAGTACCGAACTTTGCTCACCGGGTGGCAGCAGCGAGCCCTTGGACACGGCGCCACCCGAGCCGCAGTACCGAACTTTGCTCACCGGGGTGGCAGCAGCGATCGTACCGGCCCCTCCACGGCCACCCGCGCCACGGCAGCACCGGCCCCTCCACGGCCACCCGCGCCACGGCAGCACCGGGCCCTCCACCGGCACAGGGAGCGGCCGTCGCCATCAGCCCCGCTGCCCGCACCTGGGGCTCCCCCGGCCCCGGCCCACGGCTGGACCCCGGCAGGAACAGGGGGCCGTCGCCCCAGCCCCACAGCCCGTCCCCTTCTCCCCTGGCCTCTGGCGCAGCCCCTCGTCCCGTGCAAACCAAGCACAAACGCAGCCGCCAGGGCAAAAGGGACCGCAGGTCTTTACTCAGTCACGCACCCAGCCAGTCCCGGGAGCCGCTCTGCTCCGGGGCTCGGGGCCCCCGACGCTCCCTCTGCCCCTCCGACACCTCGGCACTCCTTCCCGCAGCTGCGCCTGTTGATCCAGCGGCGAACAGTCCGTCCGTCGCCTCCCGGAGCGACGCGCTGCTCGGCAGAGGCTGCCAAAAATGAGGAGCAGGGTGCAGGCCACTACAAGAGAGGAGAAAAGTGACAGGTGGCTGGACAGCGGCGGTGGAACGAGAAAGCACCAAGCAGGGAAAGGAACGGCGAGAGAAGGACGGGGACAGGCAGTCCCACAGAGACGGAGAAAGAAGCAGCAGCAAGAGAGCAAGAGCGGCAGCAGAAAGAAGAAGAGGGAGCAGGACACAGACCGAAAATGAAGAACGGGGAGCAGGAAGGAGATGCAAAAAAAAAACCCTGCAGCATGACAGAGGAAAAAGAATAGCGGCAGGGACCTGGACAAAGAGAGATGAGGAAATAGAATAGAATAGACATGGAGAAAGCAGTAGATCTGTGACGTGCTAGGGAGCCGAGAAGGAAGGCCTCGAATCAAGGGACGAGGAGGCAGACAGAGAGCACCAAAGACAGCAAAAGTACTGACAGGCTACAGAGTAGGAGGAAAGCAAAACTAGTAACCGGGAGCTGAACAGAAAGAGGGGAAGAAGGAAAAAATGCCACGGGCTGCAGGGCAGAAAGAGGGAGGACCTAAAAGATGGGGACAAGTCAGAGACAGATGGAGAAAGAAGGTACACAAGAGCAGAAAAAAAAAAATAATCGTAGCAGTGGGAGAAAGAGAGGGAGCCGGGGAGGGCCCAGGATGCAGAAGAGGGGTGACAGGGCCCCGAGGGCCCACGACTCACCGCAGCTCTCACTCTCGGTGCTGCCGGGAGACTTTGACACTTCAGATGTTTCTCTCCCCTTCTCTCTTCCCTTCTTCTTCCGCAGCTCCAATCGTTTGGCTCTCCTGCACCTGAGAGAAAATGCATGTGGCTGTCTTAGAGCTCATACGAGACGTGGCTTCCTAGACAAGAAGCCTCAGGAACAGGACAGAGAAAAAGAGAGAATATGATGAGTGGGAAGCAGAACACACGGATCGAGAGAGAATTTGAATCAGAGGAGTAAACAAGGCAGGAAAGCGAGATAAAGACAGGGAAGAAGCCACAAAAAAGGGCCTTTCTGGCCTCTACTCGCACCCCCCGGCCTCCTTTTTTTTCTGGCCTCTACTCTCGCCCCCAGCCTCCCACCCCTCTGCAGCCTCCCACCCCCTTTCCGGCCTCCCTTTTTTTCTGGCCTCTACTCTCGCCCCCGGCCTCCCACCCCTCTGCAGCCTCCCACCCCTTTCCGGCCTCCTTTTTTTTCCTGGCCTCTGCCCCCCCCCCCCCCGCCTCCCACCCCTCGATAGCCTCCTAACTCCCTTTTTGCTGGCCTCTACTTAATTCAGCTTCCCACCCCTCTGCAACCTCCTACCTCTTTCCAGCCTCCACTCCGCCCCCCCAGCTTCCCACCCTTTTTCAGCCTCCCACCACCGTCCCACGCAGTGCAGGACACACTGACAGAGAGAGAAAAAGGACAGGCAACAGGAAGAAACGTACTAAGAAACAAAGAAAGGGTCAGACGAAGAAGGGGGTGGGTGGTCAGGGTTGGAATCCCAACACAAACCAGCAAGGGGATAGAGGACAGACAGAGAGGAAGACAAGAACGGGCCGGAAGCAGGAAGAGAAGGAGAGAAAGGCAAAAAGGGAGAGCCGGCTGCACAGGCAGGTACAGCAAGAAACGACCGGACAGGCAGCAGGATCGAGAAAGAGAGACAGAAAAACTGGGGACAGGAAGCAGGACAGAGGGACGGCGAGAGGAAACAAGGGCCAGGGAGCAGGGACAGCGGTGGAAAAAGAGGCACTGGGGCAGTAGGACAGAAAGAGAAGGAAGAAAGGCCAGAACAAGGACGGGGAATAACAGCAAAGGGAAAGAGAAGGACAAGGAGCGGGACAGATTGTCAGAGAAAGACAGGGACAGGGAGCGGGACAAGGTGATACTGAGAGAGAAAAAGGGGACAAGGAGGCAGGACAAAGTGAAAGACAGGCACAAGTAAGAGACGGGGGAGCAGGACAGAGACGGAGGGGAAAAGCCTCAGCTGGGCAGCAGGAGACAGAGGCGGAGAAGGGAAAAAACAGCACCGGGCTGAGGGACCCTGAGGGAGGAATTAAAAAACAAACACAGGGAGCAGGACAAAACGACAGAGAGAGAGAAAAGGGACAGAGCAGGACAGCGTTGGGGGGAGAAATGCGACCGTGACGGGCAGCGGGAGAGAGGTATGGAGAAAGAAAAAAAATACCGAGGAAGAGAGAAAGGAAACAAGGGACAGCGAGCTGCACAGGGGATGGAGAAAGAAAGGATGGGAGAGGGAATGGCGCAGAGAGAGAAAGGCAGAAAAAACAGCAAGAGGAAGCAGGGCAAAAGGACAGCAAGAGGAAAAAGGAAAGGGACAGGGAGCTGGACAGAGATGGGAAAAAAAGCAGCGGGGACACACGAAAAGAGACAGAAAGAGAAGGGCACAAAAGGATAGATGAGGACAGCGGCAGGATGGAGACGCAGAACAAAACCTGGGACGGTCAACCTGGGGGCGGGGAGCGGGTCAGAGAGCCGGAGAAAGGAAAAACTCTGCTGTGGAGCAGCAGAGGGGGACGGAGAAAGAAAGACAGGGACGGGGAGCAGGGCAGAGAAACGGAGAGAGAAAATAAGCGATGGGGAGCAGGGCAGAGCACTAGGAAGAGGAAAATAAGACAAGGGAGAAGACCGAGAAGCTCAGAGAGAAAGAAGGGTCGAAAGGAAACGCCAGAGAGGTAGAGAAATCAAGAAATACAGGGACGAGGAGCCTTGCAGAGACGGAGCACGAAAATGTAGGGCCGGTGAGCGCGAAAGAGGGAGAGAGAGACGGGGGCAGGGGGAGGAGATGAAGAAGAAAGGAGAGATAAAGATGGCAACGGAGCGCAGGGGACACAGACAGAGAGAGAAAAAGGACAGTGAACAGGAAAAAAGGGACCGAGAAACAAAGAAAGGGTCAGATCTAGACAAAGAGACCAAGAAAGGGGCGGGGGGCGTGTGTGCAGGGAAACCCCAAAACAAACCAGCAAGGGGCTAGAGAACAGAGAGGGAGAGAAAGAGAAGAAAGGGCCATGAAGCAGGACAGAGAAGGAGAGAAAGGCAAAAAGGGAGAGCAAAAAGAGAGCCGGCTGGACAGGGAGGTACAGTAAGAAACGACCGGACAGCCAGCAGGACAGAGAAATAGAGACAGGGAGCCGGCTAGAGAAATTCTGAAGGGAGAAAAAGAGGGAGAGGGAGCAGAACACACACACAGACAGAAGACGGGAGGTACAGGGAAAGGAAAACAAAAGGAAAAAGAAAAAAAAAAAAAAAAATCACAGCAGCGTGGGAGAGAGAAGGATCCAGGGGACAGCTCGGGACACAGAAGAGGGGCGACAGGGCCCCGAGGGCCCGCCACTCACCGCAGCTCTCGCTCTCCGCGCTCCCGGGAGACTCTGCCGCTTCAGACACTTCTCCGTCCTGCTCTCCTCCATTCCTCTTCCGTAACTCCGGTCGCTTGGCTGTCCCCCACCTAAGACAAAACGTCCATGTCTCGCAGCTCTTACGAGACAAGGCTCCCTACACACGCAGCCACGCTCGCGCGCTCCACAACCGTGCCATGCTGCTGCTGGTGACACATACAGACCCTGCGGGGCACGCTGGCGGCCTGGCCTGCTGCGGGCTACCAAGACGGAGCCTTCCTCACCCGCAGCGCCAGGCAGCTGCCAGCCAGGTGGCCTTCCATTTCTTCTTCTTCTTCAGCCTTCTCGGGACTCTCCAGCTTCAGCCGCGCCACCTCCTGCCCGCAGCCACTCAGCGCTCCGCCTCTCCCTTTTCGCCCCCACGCCGCCAGCACAGCGAGGCCCGGCACACGCAGCCCACACAAGCCTGGAGCGGGCGCAGCCAACGGCATCCCCAGGGCACGAACGGACAAACGCGTCCTCAGCGCAGCCCCTGCCACACATAAACAAGCAGCGGCGACCGCGTTCAGGGAGGCCGAGGCAGCCCGCACCACGGGCCTTGGGGGAGGCCGGGCGCTCCGGGACACAGGCTTCAGGGGACGTGAGGCAGCTGGGGGCGGCTGCGCGGGGCGAGCGGGGCCGGGGGAGCACTGCCGACTTGGGGGGGGGGGGGGGTGCCCGCCTCCTTCTCCCATTCCCTTCCGTCACCTCCCGCCTCTGGCCCCGGGGCTGCCCGCACCCGGCTCGCCTCCTGCAGCCTGCCGCAGCGGCCGGCTCCAAGCTTCCCGTCCCACCACCCTCGGGCAGCCACCACGCACCCCCGCACCCGCTGGAGGGGAGCCCGCGCCTCACCGCTGGCCTCTCTGCTCCCCCGCCGCCCCGGCACCGAACACCAGCCCGCCGCCATGCTGCTCCGCCGCACCGCGCATGCGCCACGAGCCGACGGCGCGCCGGAGGGGCCACACTCTGAGCCGAACGCCGGGCTGCAGTACCGCGTTGCGGCCAGGGGGCGGCGGGGGCGGCGCCAGCGGGGCCGGGGGCGGTGCCAGCGGGGGCGACGCCTGCGGGGCCAGCGGGGGCGGGGGCGGTGCCAGCGGGGGCGGGGGCGGCGCCAGCGGGGGCGGGGGCGGCGCCAGCGGGGGCGGCGCCAGCGGGGGCGGGGGCGGCGCCAGCGGGGGCGGCGCCAGCGGGGGCGGTGCCAGCGGGGGCGGGGGCGGCGCCTGCGGGGGCGGGGGCGGCGCCTGCGGGGGCGGGGGCGGCGCCTGCGGGGGCGGGGGCGGCGCCTGCGGGGGCGGGGGCGGAGCCTGCGGGGGCGGGGGCGGAGCCTGCGGGGGCGGGGGCGGCGGGGGCGGGGGCGGTGCCTGCGGGGGCGGGGGCGGCGCCCAGCGCCGGCTCCGGCTCCGAGCAGACCCCGACTCGCGGCTCCGACACGGCGCCGCACCCCCATCGCTCCTTGCCCCCGACACGGACCCCGCCCTCCCGGGGGCTTTTCCCCGGGACCCGCCGCTCCATCCAACCCCCCCCCCCATACCCCGCGCTCACCTTCTCCCTCGCTGCAGCCGCAACCCGGCTATGGCTCCGCTCCTCCTTCGGCTCGCATCGGGCCCGGCACGGCAGCACCGGGCCCTCTACCGGCAGAGGGAGGGGCCGTCGCCATCAGCCCCGCTGCCCGCACCTGGGGCTCTTCCGGCCCCGGCCCACGGCTGGAGCCCACGATGCCGTCATTGGGCAAACACAAAGACTCTCTGAAGCCCTTTGGGCACTTCAGCAAGCAGGCAGGCGTTCCTTATTGCAGCGCCGGACACACAGGGCACGGCTCCTCCCAGCGCGCAAAGCACCTGCGCCACTCGAGCGGCAGTACCGAACTTTGCTCACCGGGTGGCAGCAGCGAGCTCTTGGACACGGCGCCACCGCGCATTGGCGCCGCCCGAGCCGCAGTACCGAACTTTGCTCACCGGGTGGCAGCAGCGAGCCCTTGGACACGGCGCCACCCGAGCCGCAGTACCGAACTTTGCTCACCGGGTGGCAGCAGCGATCGTACCGGCCCCTCCACGGCCACCCGCGCCACGGCAGCACCGGCCCCTCCACGGCCACCCGCGCCACGGCAGCACCGGGCCCTCCACCGGCACAGGGAGCGGCCGTCGCCATCAGCCCCGCTGCCCGCACCTGGGGCTCCCCCGGCCCCGGCCCACGGCTGGACCCCGGCAGGAACAGGGGGCCGTCGCCCCAGCCCCACAGCCCGTCCCCTTCTCCCCTGGCCTCTGGCGCAGCCCCTCGTCCCGTGCAAACCAAGCACAAACGCAGCCGCCAGGGCAAAAGGGACCGCAGGTCTTTACTCAGTCACGCACCCAGCCAGTCCCGGGAGCCGCTCTGCTCCGGGGCTCGGGGCCCCCGACGCTCCCTCTGCCCCTCCGACACCTCGGCACTCCTTCCCGCAGCTGCGCCCGTTGATTCAGCGGCGAACAGTCCGTCCGTCGCCTCCCGGAGCGACGCGCTGCTCGGCAGAGGCTGCCAAAAATGAGGAGCAGGGTGCAGGCCACTACAAGAGAGGAGAAAAGTGACAGGTGGCTGGACAGCGGCGGTGGAACGAGAAAGCACCAAGCAGGGAAAGGAACGGCGAGAGAAGGACGGGGACAGGCAGTCCCACAGAGACGGAGAAAGAAGCAGCAGCAAGAGAGCAAGAGCGGCAGCAGAAAGAAGAAGAGGGAGCAGGACACAGACCGAAAATGAAGAACGGGGAGCAGGAAGGAGATGCAAAAAAAAAAACCCTGCAGCATGACAGAGGAAAAAAGAATAGCGGCAGGGACCTGGACAAAGAGAGATGAGGAAATAGAATAGAATAGACATGGAGAAAGCAGTAGATCTGTGACGTGCTAGGGAGCCGAGAAGGAAGGCCTCGAATCAAGGGACGAGGAGGCAGACAGAGAGCACCAAAGACAGCAAAAGTACTGACAGGCTACAGAGTAGGAGGAAAGCAAAACTAGTAACCGGGAGCTGAACAGAAAGAGGGGAAGAAGGAAAAAAATGCCACGGGCTGCAGGGCAGAAAGAGGGAGGACCTAAAAGATGGGGACAAGTCAGAGACAGATGGAGAAAGAAGGTACACAAGAGCAGAAAAAAAAAATAATCGTAGCAGTGGGAGAAAGAGAGGGAGCCGGGGAGGGCCCAGGATGCAGAAGAGGGGTGACAGGGCCCCGAGGGCCCACGACTCACCGCAGCTCTCACTCTCGGTGCTGCCGGGAGACTTTGACACTTCAGATGTTTCTCTCCCCTTCTCTCTTCCCTTCTTCTTCCGCAGCTCCAATCGTTTGGCTCTCCTGCACCTGAGAGAAAATGCATGTGGCTGTCTTAGAGCTCATACGAGACGTGGCTTCCTAGACAAGAAGCCTCAGGAACAGGACAGAGAAAAAGAGAGAATATGATGAGTGGGAAGCAGAACACACGGATCGAGAGAGAATTTGAATCAGAGGAGTAAACAAGGCAGGAAAGCGAGATAAAGACAGGGAAGAAGCCACAAAAAAGGCCTTTCTGGCCTCTACTCGCACCCCCCGGCCTCCTTTTTTTTCTGGCCTCTACTCTCGCCCCCAGCCTCCCACCCCTCTGCAGCCTCCACCCCTTTCCGGCCTCCCTTTTTTTCTGGCCTCTACTCTCGCCCCCGGCCTCCCACCCCTCTGCAGCCTCCCACCCCTTTCCGGCCTCCTTTTTTTTCCTGGCCTCTGCCCCCCCCCCCCCCCCGCCTCCCACCCCTCGATAGCCTCCTAACTCCCTTTTTGCTGGCCTCTACTTAATTCAGCTTCCCACCCCTCTGCAACCTCCTACCTCTTTCCAGCCTCCACTCCGCCCCCCCAGCTTCCCACCCTTTTTCAGCCTCCCACCACCGTCCCACGCAGTGCAGGACACACTGACAGAGAGAGAAAAAGGACAGGCAACAGGAAGAAACGTACTAAGAAACAAAGAAAGGGTCAGACGAAGAAGGGGGTGGGTGGTCAGGGTTGGAATCCCAACACAAACCAGCAAGGGGATAGAGGACAGACAGAGAGGAAGACAAGAACGGGCCGGGAAGCAGGAAGAGAAGGAGAGAAAGGCAAAAAGGGAGAGCCGGCTGCACAGGCAGGTACAGCAAGAAACGACCGGACAGGCAGCAGGATCGAGAAAGAGAGACAGAAAAACTGGGGACAGGAAGCAGGACAGAGGGACGGCGAGAGGAAACAAGGGCCAGGGAGCAGGACAGCGGTGGAAAAAGAGGCACTGGGGCAGTAGGACAGAAAGAGAAGGAAGAAAGGCCAGAACAAGGACGGGGAATAACAGCAAAGGGAAAGAGAAGGACAAGGAGCGGGACAGATTGTCAGAGAAAGACAGGGACAGGGAGCGGGACAAGGTGATACTGAGAGAGAAAAAGGGGACAAGGAGGCAGGACAAAGTGAAAGACAGGCACAAGTAAGAGACGGGGGAGCAGGACAGAGACGGAGGGGGAAAAGCCTCAGCTGGGCAGCAGGAGACAGAGGCGGAGAAGGGAAAAAACAGCACCGGGCTGAGGGACCCTGAGGGAGGAATTAAAAAACAAACACAGGGAGCAGGACAAAACGACAGAGAGAGAGAAAAGGGACAGAGCAGGACAGCGTTGGGGGGAGAAATGCGACCGTGACGGGCAGCGGGAGAGAGGTATGGAGAAAGAAAAAAAATACCGAGGAAGAGAGAAAGGAAACAAGGGACAGCGAGCTGCACAGGGGGATCGAGAAAGAAAGGATGGGAGAGGGAATGGCGCAGAGAGAGAAAGGCAGAAAAAACAGCAAGAGGAAGCAGGGCAAAAGGACAGCAAGAGGAAAAAGGAAAGGGACAGGGAGCTGGACAGAGATGGGAAAAAAAGCAGCGGGGACACACGAAAAGAGACAGAAAGAGAAGGGCACAAAAGGATAGATGAGGACAGCGGCAGGATGGAGACGCAGAACAAAACCTGGGACGGTCAACCTGGGTGGGCGGGGAGCGGGTCAGAGAGCCGGAGAAAGGAAAAACTCTGCTGTGGAGCAGCCGAGGGGGACGGAGAAAGAAAGACAGGGACGGGGAGCAGGGCAGAGAAACGGAGAGAGAAAATAAGCGATGGGGAGCAGGGCAGAGCACTAGGAAGAGGAAAATAAGACAAGGGAGAAGACCGAGAAGCTCAGAGAGAAAGAAGGGTCGAAAGGAAACGCCAGAGAGGTAGAGAAATCAAGAAATACAGGGACGAGGAGCCTTGCAGAGACGGAGCACGAAAATGTAGGGCCGGTGAGCGCGAAAGAGGGAGAGAGAGACGGGGGCAGGGGGAGGAGATGAAGAAGAAAGGAGAGATAAAGATGGCAACGGAGCGCAGGGGACACAGACAGAGAGAGAAAAAGGACAGTGAACAGGAAAAAAGGGACCGAGAAACAAAGAAAGGGTCAGATCTAGACAAAGAGACCAAGAAAGGGGCGGGGGGCGTGTGTGCAGGGAAACCCCAAAACAAACCAGCAAGGGGCTAGAGAACAGAGAGGGAGAGAAAGAGAAGAAAGGGCCATGAAGCAGGACAGAGAAGGAGAGAAAGGCAAAAAGGGAGAGCAAAAAGAGAGCCGGCTGGACAGGGAGGTACAGTAAGAAACGACCGGACAGCCAGCAGGACAGAGAAATAGAGACAGGGAGCCGGCTAGAGAAATTCTGAAGGGAGAAAAAGAGGGAGAGGGAGCAGAACACACACACAGACAGAAGACGGGAGGTACAGGGAAAGGAAAACAAAAGGAAAAAGAAAAAAAAAAAAAAAAATCACAGCAGCGTGGGAGAGAGAAGGATCCAGGGGACAGCTCGGGACACAGAAGAGGGGCGACAGGGCCCCGAGGGCCCGCCACTCACCGCAGCTCTCGCTCTCCGCGCTCCCGGGAGACTCTGCCGCTTCAGACACTTCTCCGTCCTGCTCTCCTCCATTCCTCTTCCGTAACTCCGGTCGCTTGGCTGTCCCCCACCTAAGACAAAACGTCCATGTCTCGCAGCTCTTACGAGACAAGGCTCCCTACACACGCAGCCGCGCTCGCGCGCTCCACAACCGGACCATGCTGCTGCTGGTGACACATACAGACCCTGCGGGGCACGCTGGCGGCCTGGCCTGCTGCGGGCTACCAAGACGGAGCCTTCCTCACCCGCAGCGCCAGGCAGCTGCCAGCCAGGTGGCCTTCCATTTCTTCTTCTTCTTCAGCCTTCTCGGGACTCTCCAGCTTCAGCCGCGCCACCTCCTGCCCGCAGCCACTCAGCGCTCCGCCTCTCCCTTTTCGCCCCCACGCCGCCAGCACAGCGAGGCCCGGCACACGCAGCCCACACAAGCCTGGAGCGGGCGCAGCCAACGGCATCCCCAGGGCACGAACGGACAAACGCGTCCTCAGCGCAGCCCCTGCCACACATGAACAAGCAGCGGCGACCGCGTTCAGGGAGGCCGAGGCAGCCCGCACCACGGGCCTTGGGGGAGGCCGGGCGCTCCGGGACACAGGCTTCAGGGGACGTGAGGCAGCTGGGGGCGGCTGCGCGGGGCGAGCGGGGCCGGGGGAGCACTGCCGACTTGGGGGGGGGGGGGGTGCCCGCCTCCTTCTCCCATTCCCTTCCGTCACCTCCCGCCTCTGGCCCCGGGGCTGCCCGCACCCGGCTCGCCTCCTGCAGCCTGCCGCAGCGGCCGGCTCCAAGCTTCCCGTCCCACCACCCTCGGGCAGCCACCACGCACCCCCGCACCCGCTGGAGGGGAGCCCGCGCCTCACCGCTGGCCTCTCTGCTCCCCCGCCGCCCCGGCACCGAACACCAGCCCGCCGCCATGCTGCTCCGCCGCACCGCGCATGCGCCACGAGCCGACGGCGCGCCGGAGGGGCCACACTCTGAGCCGAACGCCGGGCTGCAGTACCGCGTTGCGGCCAGGGGGCGGCGGGGGCGGCGCCAGCGGGGCCGGGGGCGGTGCCAGCGGGGGCGACGCCTGCGGGGCCAGCGGGGGCGGGGGCGGCGCCAGCGGGGGCGGGGGCGGCGCCAGCGGGGGCGGGGGCGGCGCCAGCGGGGGCGGGGGCGGCGCCAGCGGGGGCGGGGGCGGCGCCAGCGGGGGCGGGGGCGGCGCCAGCGGGGGCGGGGGCGGTGCCAGCGGGGGCGGGGGCGGCGCCAGCGGGGGCGGCGCCAGCGGGGGCGGGGGCGGTGCCAGCGGGGGCGGGGGCGGCGCCAGCGGGGGCGGGGGCGGCGCCTGCGGGGGCGGCGCCTGCGGGGGCGGGGGCGGCGCCTGCGGGGGCGGGGGCGGAGCCTGCGGGGGCGGGGGCGGAGCCTGCGGGGGCGGGGGCGGCGGGGGCGGGGGCGGTGCCTGCGGGGGCGGGGGCGGCGCCCAGCGCCGGCTCCGGCTCCGAGCAGACCCCGACTCGCGGCTCCGACACGGCGCCGCACCCCCATCGCTCCTTGCCCCCGACACGGACCCCGCCCTCCCGGGGGCTTTTCCCCGGGACCCGCCGCTCCATCCAACCCCCCCCCCCATACCCCGCGCTCACCTTCTCCCTCGCTGCAGCCGCAACCCGGCTATGGCTCCGCTCCTCCTTCGGCTCGCATCGGGCCCGGCACGGCAGCACCGGGCCCTCTACCGGCAGAGGGAGGGGCCGTCGCCATCAGCCCCGCTGCCCGCACCTGGGGCTCTTCCGGCCCCGGCCCACGGCTGGAGCCCACGATGCCGTCATTGGGCAAACACAAAGACTCTCTGAAGCCCTTTGGGCACTTCAGCAAGCAGGCAGGCGTTCCTTATTGCAGCGCCGGACACACAGGGCACGGCTCCTCCCAGCGCGCAAAGCACCTGCGCCACTCGAGCGGCAGTACCGAACTTTGCTCACCGGGTGGCAGCAGCGAGCTCTTGGACACGGCGCCACCGCGCATTGGCGCCGCCCGAGCCGCAGTACCGAACTTTGCTCACCGGGTGGCAGCAGCGAGCCCTTGGACACGGCGCCACCCGAGCCGCAGTACCGAACTTTGCTCACCGGGTGGCAGCAGCGATCGTACCGGCCCCTCCACGGCCACCCGCGCCACGGCAGCACCGGCCCCTCCACGGCCACCCGCGCCACGGCAGCACCGGGCCCTCCACCGGCACAGGGAGCGGCCGTCGCCATCAGCCCCGCTGCCCGCACCTGGGGCTCCCCCGGCCCCGGCCCACGGCTGGACCCCGGCAGGAACAGGGGGCCGTCGCCCCAGCCCCACAGCCCGTCCCCTTCTCCCCTGGCCTCTGGCGCAGCCCCTCGTCCCGTGCAAACCAAGCACAAACGCAGCCGCCAGGGCAAAAGGGACCGCAGGTCTTTACTCAGTCACGCACCCAGCCAGTCCCGGGAGCCGCTCTGCTCCGGGGCTCGGGGCCCCCGACGCTCCCTCTGCCCCTCCGACACCTCGGCACTCCTTCCCGCAGCTGCGCCTGTTGATCCAGCGGCGAACAGTCCGTCCGTCGCCTCCCGGAGCGACGCGCTGCTCGGCAGAGGCTGCCAAAAATGAGGAGCAGGGTGCAGGCCACTACAAGAGAGGAGAAAAGTGACAGGTGGCTGGACAGCGGCGGTGGAACGAGAAAGCACCAAGCAGGGAAAGGAACGGCGAGAGAAGGACGGGGACAGGCAGTCCCACAGAGACGGAGAAAGAAGCAGCAGCAAGAGAGCAAGAGCGGCAGCAGAAAGAAGAAGAGGGAGCAGGACACAGACCGAAAATGAAGAACGGGGAGCAGGAAGGAGATGCAAAAAAAAAACCCTGCAGCATGACAGAGGAAAAAAGAATAGCGGCAGGGACCTGGACAAAGAGAGATGAGGAAATAGAATAGAATAGACATGGAGAAAGCAGTAGATCTGTGACGTGCTACGGAGCCGAGAAGGAAGGCCTCGAATCAAGGGACGAGGAGGCAGACAGAGAGCACCAAAGACAGCAAAAGTACTGACAGGCTACAGAGTAGGAGGAAAGCAAAACTAGTAACCGGGAGCTGAACAGAAAGAGGGGAAGAAGGAAAAAAATGCCACGGGCTGCAGGGCAGAAAGAGGGAGGACCTAAAAGATGGGGACAAGTCAGAGACAGATGGAGAAAGAAGGTACACAAGAGCAGAAAAAAAAAATAATCGTAGCAGTGGGAGAAAGAGAGGGAGCCGGGGAGGGCCCAGGATGCAGAAGAGGGGTGACAGGGCCCCGAGGGCCCACGACTCACCGCAGCTCTCACTCTCGGTGCTGCCGGGAGACTTTGACACTTCAGATGTTTCTCTCCCCTTCTCTCTTCCCTTCTTCTTCCGCAGCTCCAATCGTTTGGCTCTCCTGCACCTGAGAGAAAATGCATGTGGCTGTCTTAGAGCTCATACGAGACGTGGCTTCCTAGACAAGAAGCCTCAGGAACAGGACAGAGAAAAAGAGAGAATATGATGAGTGGGAAGCAGAACACACGGATCGAGAGAGAATTTGAATCAGAGGAGTAAACAAGGCAGGAAAGCGAGATAAAGACAGGGAAGAAGCCACAAAAAAGGGCCTTTCTGGCCTCTACTCGCACCCCCCGGCCTCCTTTTTTTTCTGGCCTCTACTCTCGCCCCCAGCCTCCCACCCCTCTGCAGCCTCCCACCCCTTTCCGGCCTCCCTTTTTTTCTGGCCTCTACTCTCGCCCCCGGCCTCCCACCCCTCTGCAGCCTCCCACCCCTTTCCGGCCTCCTTTTTTTTCCTGGCCTCTGCCCCCCCCCCCCCCGCCTCCCACCCCTCGATAGCCTCCTAACTCCCTTTTTGCTGGCCTCTACTTAATTCAGCTTCCCACCCCTCTGCAACCTCCTACCTCTTTCCAGCCTCCACTCCGCCCCCCCAGCTTCCCACCCTTTTTCAGCCTCCCACCACCGTCCCACGCAGTGCAGGACACACTGACAGAGAGAGAAAAAGGACAGGCAACAGGAAGAAACGTACTAAGAAACAAAGAAAGGGTCAGACGAAGAAGGGGGTGGGTGGTCAGGGTTGGAATCCCAACACAAACCAGCAAGGGGATAGAGGACAGACAGAGAGGAAGACAAGAACGGGCCGGGAAGCAGGAAGAGAAGGAGAGAAAGGCAAAAAGGGAGAGCCGGCTGCACAGGCAGGTACAGCAAGAAACGACCGGACAGGCAGCAGGATCGAGAAAGAGAGACAGAAAAACTGGGGACAGGAAGCAGGACAGAGGGACGGCGAGAGGAAACAAGGGCCAGGGAGCAGGACAGCGGTGGAAAAAGAGGCACTGGGGCAGTAGGACAGAAAGAGAAGGAAGAAAGGCCAGAACAAGGACGGGGAATAACAGCAAAGGGAAAGAGAAGGACAAGGAGCGGGACAGATTGTCAGAGAAAGACAGGGACAGGGAGCGGGACAAGGTGATACTGAGAGAGAAAAAGGGGACAAGGAGGCAGGACAAAGTGAAAGACAGGCACAAGTAAGAGACGGGGGAGCAGGACAGAGACGGAGGGGGAAAAGCCTCAGCTGGGCAGCAGGAGACAGAGGCGGAGAAGGGAAAAAACAGCACCGGGCTGAGGGACCCTGAGGGAGGAATTAAAAAACAAACACAGGGAGCAGGACAAAACGACAGAGAGAGAGAAAAGGGACAGAGCAGGACAGCGTTGGGGGGAGAAATGCGACCGTGACGGGCAGCGGGAGAGAGGTATGGAGAAAGAAAAAAAATACCGAGGAAGAGAGAAAGGAAACAAGGGACAGCGAGCTGCACAGGGGGATGGAGAAAGAAAGGATGGGAGAGGGAATGGCGCAGAGAGAGAAAGGCAGAAAAAACAGCAAGAGGAAGCAGGGCAAAAGGACAGCAAGAGGAAAAAGGAAAGGGACAGGGAGCTGGACAGAGATGGGAAAAAAAGCAGCGGGGACACACGAAAAGAGACAGAAAGAGAAGGGCACAAAAGGATAGATGAGGACAGCGGCAGGATGGAGACGCAGAACAAAACCTGGGACGGTCAACCTGGGTGGGCGGGGAGCGGGTCAGAGAGCCGGAGAAAGGAAAAACTCTGCTGTGGAGCAGCAGAGGGGGACGGAGAAAGAAAGACAGGGACGGGGAGCAGGGCAGAGAAACGGAGAGAGAAAATAAGCGATGGGGAGCAGGGCAGAGCACTAGGAAGAGGAAAATAAGACAAGGGAGAAGACCGAGAAGCTCAGAGAGAAAGAAGGGTCGAAAGGAAACGCCAGAGAGGTAGAGAAATCAAGAAATACAGGGACGAGGAGCCTTGCAGAGACGGAGCACGAAAATGTAGGGCCGGTGAGCGCGAAAGAGGGAGAGAGAGACGGGGGCAGGGGGAGGAGATGAAGAAGAAAGGAGAGATAAAGATGGCAACGGAGCGCAGGGGACACAGACAGAGAGAGAAAAAGGACAGTGAACAGGAAAAAAGGGACCGAGAAACAAAGAAAGGGTCAGATCTAGACAAAGAGACCAAGAAAGGGGCGGGGGGCGTGTGTGCAGGGAAACCCCAAAACAAACCAGCAAGGGGCTAGAGAACAGAGAGGGAGAGAAAGAGAAGAAAGGGCCATGAAGCAGGACAGAGAAGGAGAGAAAGGCAAAAAGGGAGAGCAAAAAGAGAGCCGGCTGGACAGGGAGGTACAGTAAGAAACGACCGGACAGCCAGCAGGACAGAGAAATAGAGACAGGGAGCCGGCTAGAGAAATTCTGAAGGGAGAAAAAGAGGGAGAGGGAGCAGAACACACACACAGACAGAAGACGGGAGGTACAGGGAAAGGAAAACAAAAGGAAAAAGAAAAAAAAAAAAAAAAATCACAGCAGCGTGGGAGAGAGAAGGATCCAGGGGACAGCTCGGGACACAGAAGAGGGGCGACAGGGCCCCGAGGGCCCGCCACTCACCGCAGCTCTCGCTCTCCGCGCTCCCGGGAGACTCTGCCGCTTCAGACACTTCTCCGTCCTGCTCTCCTCCATTCCTCTTCCGTAACTCCGGTCGCTTGGCTGTCCCCCACCTAAGACAAAACGTCCATGTCTCGCAGCTCTTACGAGACAAGGCTCCCTACACACGCAGCCACGCTCGCGCGCTCCACAACCGTGCCATGCTGCTGCTGGTGACACATACAGACCCTGCGGGGCACGCTGGCGGCCTGGCCTGCTGCGGGCTACCAAGACGGAGCCTTCCTCACCCGCAGCGCCAGGCAGCTGCCAGCCAGGTGGCCTTCCATTTCTTCTTCTTCTTCAGCCTTCTCGGGACTCTCCAGCTTCAGCCGCGCCACCTCCTGCCCGCAGCCACTCAGCGCTCCGCCTCTCCCTTTTCGCCCCCACGCCGCCAGCACAGCGAGGCCCGGCACACGCAGCCCACACAAGCCTGGAGCGGGCGCAGCCAACGGCATCCCCAGGGCACGAACGGACAAACGCGTCCTCAGCGCAGCCCCTGCCACACATAAACAAGCAGCGGCGACCGCGTTCAGGGAGGCCGAGGCAGCCCGCACCACGGGCCTTGGGGGAGGCCGGGCGCTCCGGGACACAGGCTTCAGGGGACGTGAGGCAGCTGGGGGCGGCTGCGCGGGGCGAGCGGGGCCGGGGGAGCACTGCCGACTTGGGGGGGGGGGGGGTGCCCGCCTCCTTCTCCCATTCCCTTCCGTCACCTCCCGCCTCTGGCCCCGGGGCTGCCCGCACCCGGCTCGCCTCCTGCAGCCTGCCGCAGCGGCCGGCTCCAAGCTTCCCGTCCCACCACCCTCGGGCAGCCACCACGCACCCCCGCACCCGCTGGAGGGGAGCCCGCGCCTCACCGCTGGCCTCTCTGCTCCCCCGCCGCCCCGGCACCGAACACCAGCCCGCCGCCATGCTGCTCCGCCGCACCGCGCATGCGCCACGAGCCGACGGCGCGCCGGAGGGGCCACACTCTGAGCCGAACGCCGGGCTGCAGTACCGCGTTGCGGCCAGGGGGCGGCGGGGGCGGCGCCAGCGGGGCCGGGGGCGGTGCCAGCGGGGGCGACGCCTGCGGGGCCAGCGGGGGCGGGGGCGGCGCCAGCGGGGGCGGGGGCGGCGCCAGCGGGGGCGGGGGCGGCGCCAGCGGGGGCGGCGCCAGCGGGGGCGGTGCCAGCGGGGGCGGTGCCAGCGGGGGCGGGGGCGGCGCCTGCGGGGGCGGGGGCGGCGCCTGCGGGGGCGGCGCCTGCGGGGGCGGGGGCGGCGCCTGCGGGGGCGGGGGCGGAGCCTGCGGGGGCGGGGGCGGAGCCTGCGGGGGCGGGGGCGGCGGGGGCGGTGCCTGCGGGGGCGGGGGCGGCTCCCAGCGCCGGCTCCGGCTCCGAGCAGACCCCGACTCGCGGCTCCGACACGGCGCCGCACCCCCATCGCTCCTTGCCCCCGACACGGACCCCGCCCTCCCGGGGGCTTTTCCCCGGGACCCGCCGCTCCATCCAACCCCCCCCCCCATACCCCGCGCTCACCTTCTCCCTCGCTGCAGCCGCAACCCGGCTATGGCTCCGCTCCTCCTTCGGCTCGCATCGGGCCCGGCACGGCAGCACCGGGCCCTCTACCGGCAGAGGGAGGGGCCGTCGCCATCAGCCCCGCTGCCCGCACCTGGGGCTCTTCCGGCCCCGGCCCACGGCTGGAGCCCACGATGCCGTCATTGGGCAAACACAAAGACTCTCTGAAGCCCTTTGGGCACTTCAGCAAGCAGGCAGGCGTTCCTTATTGCAGCGCCGGACACACAGGGCACGGCTCCTCCCAGCGCGCAAAGCACCTGCGCCACTCGAGCGGCAGTACCGAACTTTGCTCACCGGGTGGCAGCAGCGAGCTCTTGGACACGGCGCCACCGCGCATTGGCGCCGCCCGAGCCGCAGTACCGAACTTTGCTCACCGGGTGGCAGCAGCGAGCCCTTGGACACGGCGCCACCCGAGCCGCAGTACCGAACTTTGCTCACCGGGTGGCAGCAGCGATCGTACCGGCCCCTCCACGGCCACCCGCGCCACGGCAGCACCGGCCCCTCCACGGCCACCCGCGCCACGGCAGCACCGGGCCCTCCACCGGCACAGGGAGCGGCCGTCGCCATCAGCCCCGCTGCCCGCACCTGGGGCTCCCCCGGCCCCGGCCCACGGATGGACCCCGGCAGGAACAGGGGGCCGTCGCCCCAGCCCCACAGCCCGTCCCCTTCTCCCCTGGCCTCTGGCGCAGCCCCTCGTCCCGTGCAAACCAAGCACAAACGCAGCCGCCAGGGCAAAAGGGACCGCAGGTCTTTACTCAGTCACGCACCCAGCCAGTCCCGGGAGCCGCTCTGCTCCGGGGCTCGGGGCCCCCGACGCTCCCTCTGCCCCTCCGACACCTCGGCACTCCTTCCCGCAGCTGCGCCCGTTGATTCAGCGGCGAACAGTCCGTCCGTCGCCTCCCGGAGCGACGCGCTGCTCGGCAGAGGCTGCCAAAAATGAGGAGCAGGGTGCAGGCCACTACAAGAGAGGAGAAAAGTGACAGGTGGCTGGACAGCGGCGGTGGAACGAGAAAGCACCAAGCAGGGAAAGGAACGGCGAGAGAAGGACGGGGACAGGCAGTCCCACAGAGACGGAGAAAGAAGCAGCAGCAAGAGAGCAAGAGCGGCAGCAGAAAGAAGAAGAGGGAGCAGGACACAGACCGAAAATGAAGAACGGGGAGCAGGAAGGAGATGCAAAAAAAAAACCCTGCAGCATGACAGAGGAAAAAAGAATAGCGGCAGGGACCTGGACAAAGAGAGATGAGGAAATAGAATAGAATAGACATGGAGAAAGCAGTAGATCTGTGACGTGCTAGGGAGCCGAGAAGGAAGGCCTCGAATCAAGGGACGAGGAGGCAGACAGAGAGCACCAAAGACAGCAAAAGTACTGACAGGCTACAGAGTAGGAGGAAAGCAAAACTAGTAACCGGGAGCTGAACAGAAAGAGGGGAAGAAGGAAAAAAATGCCACGGGCTGCAGGGCAGAAAGAGGGAGGACCTAAAAGATGGGGACAAGTCAGAGACAGATGGAGAAAGAAGGTACACAAGAGCAGAAAAAAAAAATAATCGTAGCAGTGGGAGAAAGAGAGGGAGCCGGGGAGGGCCCAGGATGCAGAAGAGGGGTGACAGGGCCCCGAGGGCCCACGACTCACCTCAGCTCTCACTCTCGGTGCTGCCGGGAGACTTTGACACTTCAGATGTTTCTCTCCCCTTCTCTCTTCCCTTCTTCTTCCGCAGCTCAAATCGTTTGGCTCTCCTGCACCTGAGAGAAAATGCATGTGGCTGTCTTAGAGCTCATACGAGACGTGGCTTCCTAGACAAGAAGCCTCAGGAACAGGACAGAGAAAAAGAGAGAATATGATGAGTGGGAAGCAGAACACACGGATCGAGAGAGAATTTGAATCAGAGGAGTAAACAAGGCAGGAAAGCGAGATAAAGACAGGGAAGAAGCCACAAAAAAGGGCCTTTCTGGCCTCTACTCGCACCCCCCGGCCTCCTTTTTTTTCTGGCCTCTACTCTCGCCCCCAGCCTCCCACCCCTCTGCAGCCTCCCACCCCTTTCCGGCCTCCCTTTTTTTCTGGCCTCTACTCTCGCCCCCGGCCTCCCACCCCTCTGCAGCCTCCCACCCCTTTCCGGCCTCCTTTTTTTTCCTGGCCTCTACTCCCCCCTCCTCGCCCCCCCCCCCCCGCCTCCCACCCCTCGATAGCCTCCTAACTCCCTTTTTGCTGGCCTCTACTTAATTCAGCTTCCCACCCCTCTGCAACCTCCTACCTCTTTCCAGCCTCCACTCCGCCCCCCCAGCTTCCCACCCTTTTTCAGCCTCCCACCACCGTCCCACGCAGTGCAGGACACACTGACAGAGAGAGAAAAAGGACAGGCAACAGGAAGAAACGTACTAAGAAACAAAGAAAGGGTCAGACGAAGAAGGGGGTGGGTGGTCAGGGTTGGAATCCCAACACAAACCAGCAAGGGGATAGAGGACAGACAGAGAGGAAGACAAGAACGGGCCGGGAAGCAGGAAGAGAAGGAGAGAAAGGCAAAAAGGGAGAGCCGGCTGCACAGGCAGGTACAGCAAGAAACGACCGGACAGGCAGCAGGATCGAGAAAGAGAGACAGAAAAACTGGGGACAGGAAGCAGGACAGAGGGACGGCGAGAGGAAACAAGGGCCAGGGAGCAGGACAGCGGTGGAAAAAGAGGCACTGGGGCAGTAGGACAGAAAGAGAAGGAAGAAAGGCCAGAACAAGGACGGGGAATAACAGCAAAGGGAAAGAGAAGGACAAGGAGCGGGACAGATTGTCAGAGAAAGACAGGGACAGGGAGCGGGACAAGGTGATACTGAGAGAGAAAAAGGGGACAAGGAGGCAGGACAAAGTGAAAGACAGGCACAAGTAAGAGACGGGGGAGCAGGACAGAGACGGAGGGGGAAAAGCCTCAGCTGGGCAGCAGGAGACAGAGGCGGAGAAGGGAAAAAACAGCACCGGGCTGAGGGACCCTGAGGGAGGAATTAAAAAACAAACACAGGGAGCAGGACAAAACGACAGAGAGAGAGAAAAGGGACAGAGCAGGACAGCGTTGGGGGGAGAAATGCGACCGTGACGGGCAGCGGGAGAGAGGTATGGAGAAAGAAAAAAAATACCGAGGAAGAGAGAAAGGAAACAAGGGACAGCGAGCTGCACAGGGGGATGGAGAAAGAAAGGATGGGAGAGGGAATGGCGCAGAGAGAGAAAGGCAGAAAAAACAGCAAGAGGAAGCAGGGCAAAAGGACAGCAAGAGGAAAAAGGAAAGGGACAGGGAGCTGGACAGAGATGGGAAAAAAAGCAGCGGGGACACACGAAAAGAGACAGAAAGAGAAGGGCACAAAAGGATAGATGAGGACAGCGGCAGGATGGAGACGCAGAACAAAACCTGGGACGGTCAACCTGGGTGGGCGGGGAGCGGGTCAGAGAGCCGGAGAAAGGAAAAACTCTGCTGTGGAGCAGCCGAGGGGGACGGAGAAAGAAAGACAGGGACGGGGAGCAGGGCAGAGAAACGGAGAGAGAAAATAAGCGATGGGGAGCAGGGCAGAGCACTAGGAAGAGGAAAATAAGACAAGGGAGAAGACCGAGAAGCTCAGAGAGAAAGAAGGGTCGAAAGGAAACGCCAGAGAGGTAGAGAAATCAAGAAATACAGGGACGAGGAGCCTTGCAGAGACGGAGCACGAAAATGTAGGGCCGGTGAGCGCGAAAGAGGGAGAGAGAGACGGGGGCAGGGGGAGGAGATGAAGAAGAAAGGAGAGATAAAGATGGCAACGGAGCGCAGGGGACACAGACAGAGAGAGAAAAAGGACAGTGAACAGGAAAAAAGGGACCGAGAAACAAAGAAAGGGTCAGATCTAGACAAAGAGACCAAGAAAGGGGCGGGGGGCGTGTGTGCAGGGAAACCCCAAAACAAACCAGCAAGGGGCTAGAGAACAGAGAGGGAGAGAAAGAGAAGAAAGGGCCATGAAGCAGGACAGAGAAGGAGAGAAAGGCAAAAAGGGAGAGCAAAAAGAGAGCCGGCTGGACAGGGAGGTACAGTAAGAAACGACCGGACAGCCAGCAGGACAGAGAAATAGAGACAGGGAGCCGGCTAGAGAAATTCTGAAGGGAGAAAAAGAGGGAGAGGGAGCAGAACACACACACAGACAGAAGACAGGAGGTACAGGGAAAGGAAAACAAAAGGAAAAAGAAAAAAAAAAAAAAAAATCACAGCAGCGTGGGAGAGAGAAGGATCCAGGGGACAGCTCGGGACACAGAAGAGGGGCGACAGGGCCCCGAGGGCCCGCCACTCACCGCAGCTCTCGCTCTCCGCGCTCCCGGGAGACTCTGCCGCTTCAGACGCTTCTCCGTCCTGCTCTCCTCCATTCCTCTTCCGTAACTCCGGTCGCTTGGCTGTCCCCCACCTAAGACAAAACGTCCATGTCTCGCAGCTCTTACGAGACAAGGCTCCCTACACACGCAGCCACGCTCGCGCGCTCCACAACCGTGCCATGCTGCTGCTGGTGACACATACAGACCCTGCGGGGCACGCTGGCGGCCTGGCCTGCTGCGGGCTACCAAGACGGAGCCTTCCTCACCCGCAGCGCCAGGCAGCTGCCAGCCAGGTGGCCTTCCATTTCTTCTTCTTCTTCAGCCTTCTCGGGACTCTCCAGCTTCAGCCGCGCCACCTCCTGCCCGCAGCCACTCAGCGCTCCGCCTCTCCCTTTTCGCCCCCACGCCGCCAGCACAGCGAGGCCCGGCACACGCAGCCCACACAAGCCTGGAGCGGGCGCAGCCAACGGCATCCCCAGGGCACGAACGGACAAACGCGTCCTCAGCGCAGCCCCTGCCACACATAAACAAGCAGCGGCGACCGCGTTCAGGGAGGCCGAGGCAGCCCGCACCACGGGCCTTGGGGGAGGCCGGGCGCTCCGGGACACAGGCTTCAGGGGACGTGCTGCAGCTGGGGGCGGCTGCGCGGGGCGAGCGGGGCCGGGGGAGCACTGCCGACTTGGGGGGGGGGGGGGGGTGCCCGCCTCCTTCTCCCATTCCCTTCCGTCACCTCCCGCCTCTGGCCCCGGGGCTGCCCGCACCCGGCTCGCCTCCTGCAGCCTGCCGCAGCGGCCGGCTCCAAGCTTCCCGTCCCACCACCCTCGGGCAGCCACCACGCACCCCCGCACCCGCTGGAGGGGAGCCCGCGCCTCACCGCTGGCCTCTCTGCTCCCCCGCCGCCCCGGCACCGAACACCAGCCCGCCGCCATGCTGCTCCGCCGCACCGCGCATGCGCCACGAGCCGACGGCGCGCCGGAGGGGCCACACTCTGAGCCGAACGCCGGGCTGCAGTACCGCGTTGCGGCCAGGGGGCGGCGGGGGCGGGGGCGGCGCCAGCGGGGCCGGGGGCGGTGCCAGCGGGGGCGACGCCTGCGGGGCCAGCGGGGGCGACGCCAGCGGTGCCAGCGGGGGCGGGGGCGGCGCCAGCGGGGGCGGGGGCGGGGGCGGCGCCAGCGGGGGCGGGGGCGGGGGCGGCGCCAGCGGGGGCGGGGGCGGCGCCAGCGGGGGCGGGGGCGGCGCCAGCGGGGGCGGGGGCGGCGCCAGCGGGGGCGGAGGCGGCGCCAGCGGGGGCGGGGGCGGCGCCAGCGGGGGCGGGGGCGGCGCCAGCGGGGGCGGGGGCGGCGCCAGCGGGGGCGGGGGCGGTGCCCAGCGCCGGCTCCGGCTCCGAGCAGACCCCGACTCGCGGCTCCGACACGGCGCCGCACCCCCATCGCTCCTTGCCCCCGACACGGACCCCGCCCTCCCGGGGGCTTTTCCCCGGGACCCGCCGCTCCATCCAACCCCCCCCCCCATACCCCGCGCTCACCTTCTCCCTCGCTGCAGCCGCAACCCGGCTATGGCTCCGCTCCTCCTTCGGCTCGCATCGGGCCCGGCACGGCAGCACCGGGCCCTCTACCGGCAGAGGGAGGGGCCGTCGCCATCAGCCCCGCTGCCCGCACCTGGGGCTCTTCCGGCCCCGGCCCACGGCTGGAGCCCACGATGCCGTCATTGGGCAAACACAAAGACTCTCTGAAGCCCTTTGGGCACTTCAGCAAGCAGGCAGGCGTTCCTTATTGCAGCGCCGGACACACAGGGCACGGCTCCTCCCAGCGCGCAAAGCACCTGCGCCACTCGAGCGGCAGTACCGAACTTTGCTCACCGGGTGGCAGCAGCGAGCTCTTGGACACGGCGCCACCGCGCATTGGCGCCGCCCGAGCCGCAGTACCGAACTTTGCTCACCGGGTGGCAGCAGCGAGCCCTTGGACACGGCGCCACCCGAGCCGCAGTACCGAACTTTGCTCACCGGGTGGCAGCAGCGATCGTACCGGCCCCTCCACGGCCACCCGCGCCACGGCAGCACCGGCCCCTCCACGGCCACCCGCGCCACGGCAGCACCGGGCCCTCCACCGGCACAGGGAGCGGCCGTCGCCATCAGCCCCGCTGCCCGCACCTGGGGCTCCCCCGGCCCCGGCCCACGGCTGGACCCCGGCAGGAACAGGGGGCCGTCGCCCCAGCCCCACAGCCCGTCCCCTTCTCCCCTGGCCTCTGGCGCAGCCCCTCGTCCCGTGCAAACCAAGCACAAACGCAGCCGCCAGGGCAAAAGGGACCGCAGGTCTTTACTCAGTCACGCACCCAGCCAGTCCCGGGAGCCGCTCTGCTCCGGGGCTCGGGGCCCCCGACGCTCCCTCTGCCCCTCCGACACCTCGGCACTCCTTCCCGCAGCTGCGCCCGTTGATTCAGCGGCGAACAGTCCGTCCGTCACCTCCCGGAGCGACGCGCTGCTCGGCAGAGGCTGCCAAAAATGAGGAGCAGGGTGCAGGCCACTACAAGAGAGGAGAAAAGTGACAGGTGGCTGGACAGCGGCGGTGGAACGAGAAAGCACCAAGCAGGGAAAGGGACGGCGAGAGAAGGACGGGGACAGGCAGTCCCACAGAGACGGAGAAAGAAGCAGCAGCAAGAGAGCAAGAGCGGCAGCAGAAAGAAGAAGAGGGAGCAGGACACAGACCGAAAATGAAGAACGGGGAGCAGGAAGGAGATGCAAAAAAAAAACCCTGCAGCATGACAGAGGAAAAAAGAATAGCGGCAGGGACCTGGACAAAGAGAGATGAGGAAATAGAATAGAATAGACATGGAGAAAGCAGTAGATCTGTGACGTGCTACGGAGCCGAGAAGGAAGGCCTCGAATCAAGGGACGAGGAGGCAGACAGAGAGCACCAAAGACAGCAAAAGTACTGACAGGCTACAGAGTAGGAGGAAAGCAAAACTAGTAACCGGGAGCTGAACAGAAAGAGGGGAAGAAGGAAAAAAATGCCACGGGCTGCAGGGCAGAAAGAGGGAGGACCTAAAAGATGGGGACAAGTCAGAGACAGATGGAGAAAGAAGGTACACAAGAGCAGAAAAAAAAAATAATCGTAGCAGTGGGAGAAAGAGAGGGAGCCGGGGAGGGCCCAGGATGCAGAAGAGGGGTGACAGGGCCCCGAGGGCCCACGACTCACCGCAGCTCTCACTCTCGGTGCTGCCGGGAGACTTTGACACTTCAGATGTTTCTCTCCCCTTCTCTCTTCCCTTCTTCTTCCGCAGCTCCAATCGTTTGGCTCTCCTGCACCTGAGAGAAAATGCATGTGGCTGTCTTAGAGCTCATACGAGACGTGGCTTCCTAGACAAGAAGCCTCAGGAACAGGACAGAGAAAAAGAGAGAATATGATGAGTGGGAAGCAGAACACACGGATCGAGAGAGAATTTGAATCAGAGGAGTAAACAAGGCAGGAAAGCGAGATAAAGACAGGGAAGAAGCCACAAAAAAGGGCCTTTCTGGCCTCTACTCGCACCCCCCGGCCTCCTTTTTTTTCTGGCCTCTACTCTCGCCCCCAGCCTCCCACCCCTCTGCAGCCTCCCACCCCTTTCCGGCCTCCCTTTTTTTCTGGCCTCTACTCTCGCCCCCGGCCTCCCACCCCTCTGCAGCCTCCCACCCCTTTCCGGCCTCCTTTTTTTTCCTGGCCTCTACTCCCCCCTCCTCGCCCCCCCCCCCCCGCCTCCCACCCCTCGATAGCCTCCTAACTCCCTTTTTGCTGGCCTCTACTTAATTCAGCTTCCCACCCCTCTGCAACCTCCTACCTCTTTCCAGCCTCCACTCCGCCCCCCCAGCTTCCCACCCTTTTTCAGCCTCCCACCACCGTCCCACGCAGTGCAGGACACACTGACAGAGAGAGAAAAAGGACAGGCAACAGGAAGAAACGTACTAAGAAACAAAGAAAGGGTCAGACGAAGAAGGGGGTGGGTGGTCAGGGTTGGAATCCCAACACAAACCAGCAAGGGGATAGAGGACAGACAGAGAGGAAGACAAGAACGGGCCGGGAAGCAGGAAGAGAAGGAGAGAAAGGCAAAAAGGGAGAGCCGGCTGCACAGGCAGGTACAGCAAGAAACGACCGGACAGGCAGCAGGATCGAGAAAGAGAGACAGAAAAACTGGGGACAGGAAGCAGGACAGAGGGACGGCGAGAGGAAACAAGGGCCAGGGAGCAGGACAGCGGTGGAAAAAGAGGCACTGGGGCAGTAGGACAGAAAGAGAAGGAAGAAAGGCCAGAACAAGGACGGGGAATAACAGCAAAGGGAAAGAGAAGGACAAGGAGCGGGACAGATTGTCAGAGAAAGACAGGGACAGGGAGCGGGACAAGGTGATACTGAGAGAGAAAAAGGGGACAAGGAGGCAGGACAAAGTGAAAGACAGGCACAAGTAAGAGACGGGGGAGCAGGACAGAGACGGAGGGGGAAAAGCCTCAGCTGGGCAGCAGGAGACAGAGGCGGAGAAGGGAAAAAACAGCACCGGGCTGAGGGACCCTGAGGGAGGAATTAAAAAACAAACACAGGGAGCAGGACAAAACGACAGAGAGAGAGAAAAGGGACAGAGCAGGACAGCGTTGGGGGGAGAAATGCGACCGTGACGGGCAGCGGGAGAGAGGTATGGAGAAAGAAAAAAAATACCGAGGAAGAGAGAAAGGAAACAAGGGACAGCGAGCTGCACAGGGGGATGGAGAAAGAAAGGATGGGAGAGGGAATGGCGCAGAGAGAGAAAGGCAGAAAAAACAGCAAGAGGAAGCAGGGCAAAAGGACAGCAAGAGGAAAAAGGAAAGGGACAGGGAGCTGGACAGAGATGGGAAAAAAAGCAGCGGGGACACACGAAAAGAGACAGAAAGAGAAGGGCACAAAAGGATAGATGAGGACAGCGGCAGGATGGAGACGCAGAACAAAACCTGGGACGGTCAACCTGGGTGGGCGGGGAGCGGGTCAGAGAGCCGGAGAAAGGAAAAACTCTGCTGTGGAGCAGCCGAGGGGGACGGAGAAAGAAAGACAGGGACGGGGAGCAGGGCAGAGAAACGGAGAGAGAAAATAAGCGATGGGGAGCAGGGCAGAGCACTAGGAAGAGGAAAATAAGACAAGGGAGAAGACCGAGAAGCTCAGAGAGAAAGAAGGGTCGAAAGGAAACGCCAGAGAGGTAGAGAAATCAAGAAATACAGGGACGAGGAGCCTTGCAGAGACGGAGCACGAAAATGTAGGGCCGGTGAGCGCGAAAGAGGGAGAGAGAGACGGGGGCAGGGGGAGGAGATGAAGAAGAAAGGAGAGATAAAGATGGCAACGGAGCGCAGGGGACACAGACAGAGAGAGAAAAAGGACAGTGAACAGGAAAAAAGGGACCGAGAAACAAAGAAAGGGTCAGATCTAGACAAAGAGACCAAGAAAGGGGCGGGGGGCGTGTGTGCAGGGAAACCCCAAAACAAACCAGCAAGGGGCTAGAGAACAGAGAGGGAGAGAAAGAGAAGAAAGGGCCATGAAGCAGGACAGAGAAGGAGAGAAAGGCAAAAAGGGAGAGCAAAAAGAGAGCCGGCTGGACAGGGAGGTACAGTAAGAAACGACCGGACAGCCAGCAGGACAGAGAAATAAAGACAGGGAGCCGGCTAGAGAAATTCTGAAGGGAGAAAAAGAGGGAGAGGGAGCAGAACACACACACAGACAGAAGACGGGAGGTACAGGGAAAGGAAAACAAAAGGAAAAAGAAAAAAAAAAAAAAAAAAATCACAGCAGCGTGGGAGAGAGAAGGATCCAGGGGACAGCTCGGGACACAGAAGAGGGGCGACAGGGCCCCGAGGGCCCACCACTCACCGCAGCTCTCGCTCTCCGCGCTCCCGGGAGACTCTGCCGCTTCAGACGCTTCTCCGTCCTGCTCTCCTCCATTCCTCTTCCGTAACTCCGGTCGCTTGGCTGTCCCCCACCTAAGACAAAACGTCCATGTCTCGCAGCTCTTACGAGACAAGGCTCCCTACGCACGCAGCCGCACTCGCGCGCTCCACAACCGGACCATGCTGCTGCTGGTGACACATACAGACCCTGCGGGGCACGCTGGCGGCCTGGCCTGCTGCGGGCTACCAAGAGGGAGCCTTCCTCACCCGCAGCGCCAGGCAGCTGCCAGCCAGGTGGCCTTCCATTTCTTCTTCTTCTTCAGCCTTCTCGGGACTCTCCAGCTTCAGCCGCGCCACCTCCTGCCCGCAGCCACTCAGCGCTCCGCCTCTCCCTTTTCGCCCCCACGCCGCCAGCACAGCGAGGCCCGGCACACGCAGCCCACACAAGCCTGGAGCGGGCGCAGCCAACGGCATCCCCAGGGCACGAACGGACAAACGCGTCCTCAGCGCAGCCCCTGCCACACATAAACAAGCAGCGGCGACCGCGTTCAGGGAGGCCGAGGCAGCCCGCACCACGGGCCTTGGGGGAGGCCGGGCGCTCCGGGACACAGGCTTCAGGGGACGTGAGGCAGCTGGGGGAGGCTGCGCGGGGCGAGCGGGGCCGGGGGAGCACTGCCGACTTGGGGGGGGGGGGGGGTGCCCGCCTCCTTCTCCCATTCCCTTCCGTCACCTCCCGCCTCTGGCCCCGGGGCTGCCCGCACCCGGCTCGCCTCCTGCAGCCTGCCGCAGCGGCCGGCTCCAAGCTTCCCGTCCCACCACCCTCGGGCAGCCACCACGCACCCCCGCACCCGCTGGAGGGGAGCCCCCGCCTCACCGCTGGCCTCTCTGCTCCCCCGCCGCCCCGGCACCGAACACCAGCCCGCCGCCATGCTGCTCCGCCGCACCGCGCATGCGCCACGAGCCGACGGCGCGCCGGAGGGGCCACACTCTGAGCCGAACGCCGGGCTGCAGTACCGCGTTGCGGCCAGGGGGCGGCGGGGGCGGGGGCGGCGCCAGCGGGGCCGGGGGCGGTGCCAGCGGGGGCGAAGGCGGCGCCAGCGAGGGCGGGGGAGGCGCCAGCGGGGGCGGGGGCGGCGCCGGCGGCGCCAGCGGGGGCGGGGGCGTCGCCAGCGGGGGCGGGGGCGTCGCCAGCGGGGGCGGGGGCGTCGCCAGCGGGGGCGGGGGCGTCGCCAGCGGGGGCGGGGGCGTCGCCAGCGGGGGCGGGGGCGGCGCCTGCGGGGGCGGGGGCGGCGCCTGCGGGGCAGGGGGCGGCGCCTGCGGGGGCGGGGGCGGCGCCTGCGGGGGAGGGGGCGGCGCCTGCGGGGGAGGGGGCGGCGCCAGCGGGGCAGGGGGCGGCGCCAGCGGGGCAGGGGGCGGCGCCAGCGGGGCAGGGGGCGGCGCCAGCGGGGCAGGGGGAGGCGCCAGCGGGGCAGGGGGAGGCGCCAGCGGGGCAGGGGGCGGCGCCAGCGGGGCAGGGGGCGGCGCCAGCGGGGCAGGGGGCGGCGCCCAGCGCCGGCTCCGGCTCCGAGCAGACCCCGACTCGCGGCTCCGACACGGCGCCGCACCCCCATCGCTCCTTGCCCCCGACACGGACCCCGCTCTCCCGGGGGCTTTTCCCCGGGACCCGCCGCTCCATCCAACCCCCCCCCCCATACCCCGCGCTCACCTTCTCCCTCGCTGCAGCCGCAACCCGGCTATGGCTCCGCTCCTCCTTCGGCTCGCATCGGGCCCGGCACGGCAGCACCGGGCCCTCTACCGGCAGAGGGAGGGGCCGTCGCCATCAGCCCCGCTGCCCGCACCTGGGGCTCTTCCGGCCCCGGCCCACGGCTGGAGCCCACGATGCCGTCATTGGGCAAACACAAAGACTCTCTGAAGCCCTTTGGGCACTTCAGCAAGCAGGCAGGCGTTCCTTATTGCAGCGCCGGACACACAGGGCACGGCTCCTCCCAGCGCGCAAAGCACCTGCGCCACTCGAGCGGCAGTACCGAACTTTGCTCACCGGGTGGCAGCAGCGAGCTCTTGGACACGGCGCCACCGCGCATTGGCGCCGCCCGAGCCGCAGTACCGAACTTTGCTCACCGGGTGGCAGCAGCGAGCCCTTGGACACGGCGCCACCCGAGCCGCAGTACCGAACTTTGCTCACCGGGTGGCAGCAGCGATCGTACCGGCCCCTCCACGGCCACCCGCGCCACGGCAGCACCGGCCCCTCCACGGCCACCCGCGCCACGGCAGCACCGGGCCCTCCACCGGCACAGGGAGCGGCCGTCGCCATCAGCCCCGCTGCCCGCACCTGGGGCTCCCCCGGCCCCGGCCCACGGATGGACCCCGGCAGGAACAGGGGGCCGTCGCCCCAGCCCCACAGCCCGTCCCCTTCTCCCCTGGCCTCTGGCGCAGCCCCTCGTCCCGTGCAAACCAAGCACAAACGCAGCCGCCAGGGCAAAAGGGACCGCAGGTCTTTACTCAGTCACGCACCCAGCCAGTCCCGGGAGCTGCTCTGCTCCGGGGCTCGGGGCCCCCGACGCTCCCTCTGCCCCTCCGACACCTCGGCACTCCTTCCCGCAGCTGCGCCCGTTGATCCAGCGGCGAACAGTCCGTCCGTCGCCTCCCGGAGCGACGCGCTGCTCGGCAGAGGCTGCCAAAAATGAGGAGCAGGGTGCAGGCCACTACAAGAGAGGAGAAAAGTGACAGGTGGCTGGACAGCGGCGGTGGAACGAGAAAGCACCAAGCAGGGAAAGGGACGGCGAGAGAAGGACGGGGACAGGCAGTCCCACAGAGACGGAGAAAGAAGCAGCAGCAAGAGAGCAAGAGCGGCAGCAGAAAGAAGAAGAGGGAGCAGGACACAGACCGAAAATGAAGAACGGGGAGCAGGAAGGAGATGCAAAAAAAAACCCTGCAGCATGACAGAGGAAAAAAGAATAGCGGCAGGGACCTGGACAAAGAGAGATGAGGAAATAGAATAGAATAGACATGGAGAAAGCAGTAGATCTGTGACGTGCTACGGAGCCGAGAAGGAAGGCCTCGAATCAAGGGACGAGGAGGCAGACAGAGAGCACCAAAGACAGCAAAAGTACTGACAGGCTACAGAGTAGGAGGAAAGCAAAACTAGTAACCGGGAGCTGAACAGAAAGAGGGGAAGAAGGAAAAAAATGCCACGGGCTGCAGGGCAGAAAGAGGGAGGACCTAAAAGATGGGGACAAGTCAGAGACAGATGGAGAAAGAAGGTACACAAGAGCAGAAAAAAAAAATAATCGTAGCAGTGGGGGAAAGAGAGGGAGCCGGGGAGGGCCCAGGATGCAGAAGAGGGGTGACAGGGCCCCGAGGGCCCACGACTCACCTCAGCTCTCACTCTCGGTGCTGCCGGGAGACTTTGACACTTCAGATGTTTCTCTCCCCTTCTCTCTTCCCTTCTTCTTCCGCAACTCCAATCGTTTGGCTCTCCTGCACCTGAGAGAAAATGCATGTGGCTGTCTTAGAGCTCATACGAGACGTGGCTTCCTAGACAAGAAGCCTCAGGAACAGGACAGAGAAAAAGAGAGAATATGATGAGTGGGAAGCAGAACACACGGATCGAGAGAGAACTTGAATCAGAGGAGTAAACAAGGCAGGAAAGAGAGATAAAGACAGGGAAGAAGCCACAAAAAAGGGCCTTTCTGGCCTCTACTCGCACCCCCCGGCCTCCTTTTTTTTCTGGCCTCTACTCTCGCCCCCAGCCTCCCACCCCTCTGCAGCCTCCCACCCCTTTCCGGCCTCCCTTTTTTTTCTGGCCTCTACTCTCGCCCCCGGCCTCCCACCCCTCTGCAGCCTCCCACCCCTTTCCGGCCTCCTTTTTTTTCCTGGCCTCTGCCCCCCCCCCCCCCCCGCCTCCCACCCCTCGATAGCCTCCTAACTCCCTTTTTGCTGGCCTCTACTTAATTCAGCTTCCCACCCCTCTGCAACCTCCTACCTCTTTCCAGCCTCCACTCCGCCCCCCCAGCTTCCCACCCTTTTTCAGCCTCCCACCACCGTCCCACGCAGTGCAGGACACACTGACAGAGAGAGAAAAAGGACAGGCAACAGGAAGAAACGTACTAAGAAACAAAGAAAGGGTCAGACGAAGAAGGGGGTGGGTGGTCAGGGTTGGAATCCCAACACAAACCAGCAAGGGGATAGAGGACAGACAGAGAGGAAGACAAGAACGGGCCGGGAAGCAGGAAGAGAAGGAGAGAAAGGCAAAAAGGGAGAGCCGGCTGCACAGGCAGGTACAGCAAGAAACGACCGGACAGGCAGCAGGATCGAGAAAGAGAGACAGAAAAACTGGGGACAGGAAGCAGGACAGAGGGACGGCGAGAGGAAACAAGGGCCAGGGAGCAGGACAGCGGTGGAAAAAGAGGCACTGGGGCAGTAGGACAGAAAGAGAAGGAAGAAAGGCCAGAACAAGGACGGGGAATAACAGCAAAGGGAAAGAGAAGGACAAGGAGCGGGACAGATTGTCAGAGAAAGACAGGGACAGGGAGCGGGACAAGGTGATACTGAGAGAGAAAAAGGGGACAAGGAGGCAGGACAAAGTGAAAGACAGGCACAAGTAAGAGACGGGGGAGCAGGACAGAGACGGAGGGGGAAAAGCCTCAGCTGGGCAGCAGGAGACAGAGGCGGAGAAGGGAAAAAACAGCACCGGGCTGAGGGACCCTGAGGGAGGAATTAAAAAACAAACACAGGGAGCAGGACAAAACGACAGAGAGAGAGAAAAGGGACAGAGCAGGACAGCGTTGGGGGGAGAAATGCGACCGTGACGGGCAGCGGGAGAGAGGTATGGAGAAAGAAAAAAAATACCGAGGAAGAGAGAAAGGAAACAAGGGACAGCGAGCTGCACAGGGGGATCGAGAAAGAAAGGATGGGAGAGGGAATGGCGCAGAGAGAGAAAGGCAGAAAAAACAGCAAGAGGAAGCAGGGCAAAAGGACAGCAAGAGGAAAAAGGAAAGGGACAGGGAGCTGGACAGAGATGGGAAAAAAAGCAGCGGGGACACACGAAAAGAGACAGAAAGAGAAGGGCACAAAAGGATAGATGAGGACAGCGGCAGGATGGAGACGCAGAACAAAACCTGGGACGGTCAACCTGGGTGGGCGGGGAGCGGGTCAGAGAGCCGGAGAAAGGAAAAACTCTGCTGTGGAGCAGCCGAGGGGGACGGAGAAAGAAAGACAGGGACGGGGAGCAGGGCAGAGAAACGGAGAGAGAAAATAAGCGATGGGGAGCAGGGCAGAGCACTAGGAAGAGGAAAATAAGACAAGGGAGAAGACCGAGAAGCTCAGAGAGAAAGAAGGGTCGAAAGGAAACGCCAGAGAGGTAGAGAAATCAAGAAATACAGGGACGAGGAGCCTTGCAGAGACGGAGCACGAAAATGTAGGGCCGGTGAGCGCGAAAGAGGGAGAGAGAGACGGGGGCAGGGGGAGGAGATGAAGAAGAAAGGAGAGATAAAGATGGCAACGGAGCGCAGGGGACACAGACAGAGAGAGAAAAAGGACAGTGAACAGGAAAAAAGGGACCGAGAAACAAAGAAAGGGTCAGATCTAGACAAAGAGACCAAGAAAGGGGCGGGGGGCGTGTGTGCAGGGAAACCCCAAAACAAACCAGCAAGGGGCTAGAGAACAGAGAGGGAGAGAAAGAGAAGAAAGGGCCATGAAGCAGGACAGAGAAGGAGAGAAAGGCAAAAAGGGAGAGCAAAAAGAGAGCCGGCTGGACAGGGAGGTACAGTAAGAAACGACCGGACAGCCAGCAGGACAGAGAAATAAAGACAGGGAGCCGGCTAGAGAAATTCTGAAGGGAGAAAAAGAGGGAGAGGGAGCAGAACACACACACAGACAGAAGACGGGAGGTACAGGGAAAGGAAAACAAAAGGAAAAAGAAAAAAAAAAAAAAAAAAATCACAGCAGCGTGGGAGAGAGAAGGATCCAGGGGACAGCTCGGGACACAGAAGAGGGGCGACAGGGCCCCGAGGGCCCACCACTCACCGCAGCTCTCGCTCTCCGCGCTCCCGGGAGACTCTGCCGCTTCAGACGCTTCTCCGTCCTGCTCTCCTCCATTCCTCTTCCGTAACTCCGGTCGCTTGGCTGTCCCCCACCTAAGACAAAACGTCCATGTCTCGCAGCTCTTACGAGACAAGGCTCCCTACGCACGCAGCCGCACTCGCGCGCTCCACAACCGGACCATGCTGCTGCTGGTGACACATACAGACCCTGCGGGGCACGCTGGCGGCCTGGCCTGCTGCGGGCTACCAAGACGGAGCCTTCCTCACCCGCAGCGCCAGGCAGCTGCCAGCCAGGTGGCCTTCCATTTCTTCTTCTTCTTCAGCCTTCTCGGGACTCTCCAGCTTCAGCCGCGCCACCTCCTGCCCGCAGCCACTCAGCGCTCCGCCTCTCCCTTTTCGCCCCCACGCCGCCAGCACAGCGAGGCCCGGCACACGCAGCCCACACAAGCCTGGAGCGGGCGCAGCCAACGGCATCCCCAGGGCACGAACGGACAAACGCGTCCTCAGCGCAGCCCCTGCCACACATAAACAAGCAGCGGCGACCGCGTTCAGGGAGGCCGAGGCAGCCCGCACCACGGGCCTTGGGGGAGGCCGGGCGCTCCGGGACACAGGCTTCAGGGGACGTGAGGCAGCTGGGGGAGGCTGCGCGGGGCGAGCGGGGCCGGGGGAGCACTGCCGACTTGGGGGGGGGGGGGGTGCCCGCCTCCTTCTCCCATTCCCTTCCGTCACCTCCCGCCTCTGGCCCCGGGGCTGCCCGCACCCGGCTCGCCTCCTGCAGCCTGCCGCAGCGGCCGGCTCCAAGCTTCCCGTCCCACCACCCTCGGGCAGCCACCACGCACCCCCGCACCCGCTGGAGGGGAGCCCCCGCCTCACCGCTGGCCTCTCTGCTCCCCCGCCGCCCCGGCACCGAACACCAGCCCGCCGCCATGCTGCTCCGCCGCACCGCGCATGCGCCACGAGCCGACGGCGCGCCGGAGGGGCCACACTCTGAGCCGAACGCCGGGCTGCAGTACCGCGTTGCGGCCAGGGGGCGGCGGGGGCGGGGGCGGCGCCAGCGGGGCCGGGGGCGGTGCCAGCGGGGGCGAAGGCGGCGCCAGCGAGGGCGGGGGAGGCGCCAGCGGGGGCGGGGGCGGCGCCGGCGGCGCCAGCGGGGGCGGGGGCGTCGCCAGCGGGGGCGGGGGCGTCGCCAGCGGGGGCGGGGGCGTCGCCAGCGGGGGCGGGGGCGTCGCCAGCGGGGGCGGGGGCGTCGCCAGCGGGGGCGGGGGCGGCGCCTGCGGGGGCGGGGGCGGCGCCTGCGGGGCAGGGGGCGGCGCCTGCGGGGGCGGGGGCGGCGCCTGCGGGGGAGGGGGCGGCGCCTGCGGGGGAGGGGGCGGCGCCAGCGGGGCAGGGGGCGGCGCCAGCGGGGCAGGGGGCGGCGCCAGCGGGGCAGGGGGCGGCGCCAGCGGGGCAGGGGGCGGCGCCAGCGGGGCAGGGGGGCGGCGCCAGCGGGGCAGGGGGAGGCGCCAGCGGGGCAGGGGGAGGCGCCAGCGGGGCAGGGGGCGGTGCCAGCGGGGCAGGGGGCGGCGCCAGCGGGGCAGGGGGCGGCGCCAGCGGGGCAGGGGGCGGCGCCCAGCGCCGGCTCCGGCTCCGAGCAGACCCCGACTCGCGGCTCCGACACGGCGCCGCACCCCCATCGCTCCTTGCCCCCGACACGGACCCCGCTCTCCCGGGGGCTTTTCCCCGGGACCCGCCGCTCCATCCAACCCCCCCCCCCATACCCCGCGCTCACCTTCTCCCTCGCTGCAGCCGCAACCCGGCTATGGCTCCGCTCCTCCTTCGGCTCGCATCGGGCCCGGCACGGCAGCACCGGGCCCTCTACCGGCAGAGGGAGGGGCCGTCGCCATCAGCCCCGCTGCCCGCACCTGGGGCTCTTCCGGCCCCGGCCCACGGCTGGAGCCCACGATGCCGTCATTGGGCAAACACAAAGACTCTCTGAAGCCCTTTGGGCACTTCAGCAAGCAGGCAGGCGTTCCTTATTGCAGCGCCGGACACACAGGGCACGGCTCCTCCCAGCGCGCAAAGCACCTGCGCCACTCGAGCGGCAGTACCGAACTTTGCTCACCGGGTGGCAGCAGCGAGCTCTTGGACACGGCGCCACCGCGCATTGGCGCCGCCCGAGCCGCAGTACCGAACTTTGCTCACCGGGTGGCAGCAGCGAGCCCTTGGACACGGCGCCACCCGAGCCGCAGTACCGAACTTTGCTCACCGGGTGGCAGCAGCGATCGTACCGGCCCCTCCACGGCCACCCGCGCCACGGCAGCACCGGCCCCTCCACGGCCACCCGCGCCACGGCAGCACCGGGCCCTCCACCGGCACAGGGAGCGGCCGTCGCCATCAGCCCCGCTGCCCGCACCTGGGGCTCCCCCGGCCCCGGCCCACGGATGGACCCCGGCAGGAACAGGGGGCCGTCGCCCCAGCCCCACAGCCCGTCCCCTTCTCCCCTGGCCTCTGGCGCAGCCCCTCGTCCCGTGCAAACCAAGCACAAACGCAGCCGCCAGGGCAAAAGGGACCGCAGGTCTTTACTCAGTCACGCACCCAGCCAGTCCCGGGAGCTGCTCTGCTCCGGGGCTCGGGGCCCCCGACGCTCCCTCTGCCCCTCCGACACCTCGGCACTCCTTCCCGCAGCTGCGCCCGTTGATCCAGCGGCGAACAGTCCGTCCGTCGCCTCCCGGAGCGACGCGCTGCTCGGCAGAGGCTGCCAAAAATGAGGAGCAGGGTGCAGGCCACTACAAGAGAGGAGAAAAGTGACAGGTGGCTGGACAGCGGCGGTGGAACGAGAAAGCACCAAGCAGGGAAAGGGACGGCGAGAGAAGGACGGGGACAGGCAGTCCCACAGAGACGGAGAAAGAAGCAGCAGCAAGAGAGCAAGAGCGGCAGCAGAAAGAAGAAGAGGGAGCAGGACACAGACCGAAAATGAAGAACGGGGAGCAGGAAGGAGATGCAAAAAAAAACCCTGCAGCATGACAGAGGAAAAAAGAATAGCGGCAGGGACCTGGACAAAGAGAGATGAGGAAATAGAATAGAATAGACATGGAGAAAGCAGTAGATCTGTGACGTGCTACGGAGCCGAGAAGGAAGGCCTCGAATCAAGGGACGAGGAGGCAGACAGAGAGCACCAAAGACAGCAAAAGTACTGACAGGCTACAGAGTAGGAGGAAAGCAAAACTAGTAACCGGGAGCTGAACAGAAAGAGGGGAAGAAGGAAAAAAATGCCACGGGCTGCAGGGCAGAAAGAGGGAGGACCTAAAAGATGGGGACAAGTCAGAGACAGATGGAGAAAGAAGGTACACAAGAGCAGAAAAAAAAAATAATCGTAGCAGTGGGGGAAAGAGAGGGAGCCGGGGAGGGCCCAGGATGCAGAAGAGGGGTGACAGGGCCCCGAGGGCCCACGACTCACCTCAGCTCTCACTCTCGGTGCTGCCGGGAGACTTTGACACTTCAGATGTTTCTCTCCCCTTCTCTCTTCCCTTCTTCTTCCGCAACTCCAATCGTTTGGCTCTCCTGCACCTGAGAGAAAATGCATGTGGCTGTCTTAGAGCTCATACGAGACGTGGCTTCCTAGACAAGAAGCCTCAGGAACAGGACAGAGAAAAAGAGAGAATATGATGAGTGGGAAGCAGAACACACGGATCGAGAGAGAACTTGAATCAGAGGAGTAAACAAGGCAGGAAAGAGAGATAAAGACAGGGAAGAAGCCACAAAAAAGGGCCTTTCTGGCCTCTACTCGCACCCCCCGGCCTCCTTTTTTTTCTGGCCTCTACTCTCGCCCCCAGCCTCCCACCCCTCTGCAGCCTCCCACCCCTTTCCGGCCTCCCTTTTTTTTCTGGCCTCTACTCTCGCCCCCGGCCTCCCACCCCTCTGCAGCCTCCCACCCCTTTCCGGCCTCCTTTTTTTTCCTGGCCTCTGCCCCCCCCCCCCCCCCGCCTCCCACCCCTCGATAGCCTCCTAACTCCCTTTTTGCTGGCCTCTACTTAATTCAGCTTCCCACCCCTCTGCAACCTCCTACCTCTTTCCAGCCTCCACTCCGCCCCCCCAGCTTCCCACCCTTTTTCAGCCTCCCACCACCGTCCCACGCAGTGCAGGACACACTGACAGAGAGAGAAAAAGGACAGGCAACAGGAAGAAACGTACTAAGAAACAAAGAAAGGGTCAGACGAAGAAGGGGGTGGGTGGTCAGGGTTGGAATCCCAACACAAACCAGCAAGGGGATAGAGGACAGACAGAGAGGAAGACAAGAACGGGCCGGGAAGCAGGAAGAGAAGGAGAGAAAGGCAAAAAGGGAGAGCCGGCTGCACAGGCAGGTACAGCAAGAAACGACCGGACAGGCAGCAGGATCGAGAAAGAGAGACAGAAAAACTGGGGACAGGAAGCAGGACAGAGGGACGGCGAGAGGAAACAAGGGCCAGGGAGCAGGACAGCGGTGGAAAAAGAGGCACTGGGGCAGTAGGACAGAAAGAGAAGGAAGAAAGGCCAGAACAAGGACGGGGAATAACAGCAAAGGGAAAGAGAAGGACAAGGAGCGGGACAGATTGTCAGAGAAAGACAGGGACAGGGAGCGGGACAAGGTGATACTGAGAGAGAAAAAGGGGACAAGGAGGCAGGACAAAGTGAAAGACAGGCACAAGTAAGAGACGGGGGAGCAGGACAGAGACGGAGGGGGAAAAGCCTCAGCTGGGCAGCAGGAGACAGAGGCGGAGAAGGGAAAAAACAGCACCGGGCTGAGGGACCCTGAGGGAGGAATTAAAAAACAAACACAGGGAGCAGGACAAAACGACAGAGAGAGAGAAAAGGGACAGAGCAGGACAGCGTTGGGGGGAGAAATGCGACCGTGACGGGCAGCGGGAGAGAGGTATGGAGAAAGAAAAAAAATACCGAGGAAGAGAGAAAGGAAACAAGGGACAGCGAGCTGCACAGGGGGATCGAGAAAGAAAGGATGGGAGAGGGAATGGCGCAGAGAGAGAAAGGCAGAAAAAACAGCAAGAGGAAGCAGGGCAAAAGGACAGCAAGAGGAAAAAGGAAAGGGACAGGGAGCTGGACAGAGATGGGAAAAAAAGCAGCGGGGACACACGAAAAGAGACAGAAAGAGAAGGGCACAAAAGGATAGATGAGGACAGCGGCAGGATGGAGACGCAGAACAAAACCTGGGACGGTCAACCTGGGTGGGCGGGGAGCGGGTCAGAGAGCCGGAGAAAGGAAAAACTCTGCTGTGGAGCAGCCGAGGGGGACGGAGAAAGAAAGACAGGGACGGGGAGCAGGGCAGAGAAACGGAGAGAGAAAATAAGCGATGGGGAGCAGGGCAGAGCACTAGGAAGAGGAAAATAAGACAAGGGAGAAGACCGAGAAGCTCAGAGAGAAAGAAGGGTCGAAAGGAAACGCCAGAGAGGTAGAGAAATCAAGAAATACAGGGACGAGGAGCCTTGCAGAGACGGAGCACGAAAATGTAGGGCCGGTGAGCGCGAAAGAGGGAGAGAGAGACGGGGGCAGGGGGAGGAGATGAAGAAGAAAGGAGAGATAAAGATGGCAACGGAGCGCAGGGGACACAGACAGAGAGAGAAAAAGGACAGTGAACAGGAAAAAAGGGACCGAGAAACAAAGAAAGGGTCAGATCTAGACAAAGAGACCAAGAAAGGGGCGGGGGGCGTGTGTGCAGGGAAACCCCAAAACAAACCAGCAAGGGGCTAGAGAACAGAGAGGGAGAGAAAGAGAAGAAAGGGCCATGAAGCAGGACAGAGAAGGAGAGAAAGGCAAAAAGGGAGAGCAAAAAGAGAGCCGGCTGGACAGGGAGGTACAGTAAGAAACGACCGGACAGCCAGCAGGACAGAGAAATAAAGACAGGGAGCCGGCTAGAGAAATTCTGAAGGGAGAAAAAGAGGGAGAGGGAGCAGAACACACACACAGACAGAAGACGGGAGGTACAGGGAAAGGAAAACAAAAGGAAAAAGAAAAAAAAAAAAAAAAAAATCACAGCAGCGTGGGAGAGAGAAGGATCCAGGGGACAGCTCGGGACACAGAAGAGGGGCGACAGGGCCCCGAGGGCCCACCACTCACCGCAGCTCTCGCTCTCCGCGCTCCCGGGAGACTCTGCCGCTTCAGACGCTTCTCCGTCCTGCTCTCCTCCATTCCTCTTCCGTAACTCCGGTCGCTTGGCTGTCCCCCACCTAAGACAAAACGTCCATGTCTCGCAGCTCTTACGAGACAAGGCTCCCTACGCACGCAGCCGCACTCGCGCGCTCCACAACCGGACCATGCTGCTGCTGGTGACACATACAGACCCTGCGGGGCACGCTGGCGGCCTGGCCTGCTGCGGGCTACCAAGAGGGAGCCTTCCTCACCCGCAGCGCCAGGCAGCTGCCAGCCAGGTGGCCTTCCATTTCTTCTTCTTCTTCAGCCTTCTCGGGACTCTCCAGCTTCAGCCGCGCCACCTCCTGCCCGCAGCCACTCAGCGCTCCGCCTCTCCCTTTTCGCCCCCACGCCGCCAGCACAGCGAGGCCCGGCACACGCAGCCCACACAAGCCTGGAGCGGGCGCAGCCAACGGCATCCCCAGGGCACGAACGGACAAACGCGTCCTCAGCGCAGCCCCTGCCACACATAAACAAGCAGCGGCGACCGCGTTCAGGGAGGCCGAGGCAGCCCGCACCACGGGCCTTGGGGGAGGCCGGGCGCTCCGGGACACAGGCTTCAGGGGACGTGAGGCAGCTGGGGGAGGCTGCGCGGGGCGAGCGGGGCCGGGGGAGCACTGCCGACTTGGGGGGGGGGGGGGTGCCCGCCTCCTTCTCCCATTCCCTTCCGTCACCTCCCGCCTCTGGCCCCGGGGCTGCCCGCACCCGGCTCGCCTCCTGCAGCCTGCCGCAGCGGCCGGCTCCAAGCTTCCCGTCCCACCACCCTCGGGCAGCCACCACGCACCCCCGCACCCGCTGGAGGGGAGCCCCCGCCTCACCGCTGGCCTCTCTGCTCCCCCGCCGCCCCGGCACCGAACACCAGCCCGCCGCCATGCTGCTCCGCCGCACCGCGCATGCGCCACGAGCCGACGGCGCGCCGGAGGGGCCACACTCTGAGCCGAACGCCGGGCTGCAGTACCGCGTTGCGGCCAGGGGGCGGCGGGGGCGGGGGCGGCGCCAGCGGGGCCGGGGGCGGTGCCAGCGGGGGCGAAGGCGGCGCCAGCGAGGGCGGGGGAGGCGCCAGCGGGGGCGGGGGCGGCGCCAGCGGGGGCGGGGGCGTCGCCAGCGGGGGCGGGGGCGTCGCCAGCGGGGGCGGGGGCGTCGCCAGCGGGGGCGGGGGCGTCGCCAGCGGGGGCGGGGGCGGCGCCTGCGGGGGCGGGGGCGGCGCCTGCGGGGCAGGGGGCGGCGCCTGCGGGGGCGGGGGCGGCGCCTGCGGGGGAGGGGGCGGCGCCAGCGGGGCAGGGGGCGGCGCCAGCGGGGCAGGGGGCGGCGCCAGCGGGGCAGGGGGCGGCGCCAGCGGGGCAGGGGGAGGCGCCAGCGGGGCAGGGGGCGGTGCCAGCGGGGCAGGGGGCGGCGCCAGCGGGGCAGGGGGCGGCGCCAGCGGGGCAGGGGGCGGCGCCCAGCGCCGGCTCCGGCTCCGAGCAGACCCCGACTCGCGGCTCCGACACGGCGCCGCACCCCCATCGCTCCTTGCCCCCGACACGGACCCCGCTCTCCCGGGGGCTTTTCCCCGGGACCCGCCGCTCCATCCAACCCCCCCCCCCCATACCCCGCGCTCACCTTCTCCCTCGCTGCAGCCGCAACCCGGCTATGGCTCCGCTCCTCCTTCGGCTCGCATCGGGCCCGGCACGGCAGCACCGGGCCCTCTACCGGCAGAGGGAGGGGCCGTCGCCATCAGCCCCGCTGCCCGCACCTGGGGCTCTTCCGGCCCCGGCCCACGGCTGGAGCCCACGATGCCGTCATTGGGCAAACACAAAGACTCTCTGAAGCCCTTTGGGCACTTCAGCAAGCAGGCAGGCGTTCCTTATTGCAGCGCCGGACACACAGGGCACGGCTCCTCCCAGCGCGCAAAGCACCTGCGCCACTCGAGCGGCAGTACCGAACTTTGCTCACCGGGTGGCAGCAGCGAGCTCTTGGACACGGCGCCACCGCGCATTGGCGCCGCCCGAGCCGCAGTACCGAACTTTGCTCACCGGGTGGCAGCAGCGAGCCCTTGGACACGGCGCCACCCGAGCCGCAGTACCGAACTTTGCTCACCGGGTGGCAGCAGCGATCGTACCGGCCCCTCCACGGCCACCCGCGCCACGGCAGCACCGGCCCCTCCACGGCCACCCGCGCCACGGCAGCACCGGGCCCTCCACCGGCACAGGGAGCGGCCGTCGCCATCAGCCCCGCTGCCCGCACCTGGGGCTCCCCCGGCCCCGGCCCACGGATGGACCCCGGCAGGAACAGGGGGCCGTCGCCCCAGCCCCACAGCCCGTCCCCTTCTCCCCTGGCCTCTGGCGCAGCCCCTCGTCCCGTGCAAACCAAGCACAAACGCAGCCGCCAGGGCAAAAGGGACCGCAGGTCTTTACTCAGTCACGCACCCAGCCAGTCCCGGGAGCCGCTCTGCTCCGGGGCTCGGGGCCCCCGACGCTCCCTCTGCCCCTCCGACACCTCGGCACTCCTTCCCGCAGCTGCGCCTGTTGATCCAGCGGCGAACAGTCCGTCCGTCGCCTCCCGGAGTGACGCGCTGCTCGGCAGAGGCTGCCAAAAATGAGGAGCAGGGTGCAGGCCACTACAAGAGAGGAGAAAAGTGACAGGTGGCTGGACAGCGGCGGTGGAACGAGAAAGCACCAAGCAGGGAAAGGGACGGCGAGAGAAGGACGGGGACAGGCAGTCCCACAGAGACGGAGAAAGAAGCAGCAGCAAGAGAGCAAGAGCGGCAGCAGAAAGAAGAAGAGGGAGCAGGACACAGACTGAAAATGAAGAACGGGGAGCAGGAAGGAGATGCAAAAAAAAACCCTGCAGCATGACAGAGGAAAAAAGAATAGCGGCAGGGACCTGGACAAAGAGAGATGAGGAAATAGAATAGAATAGACATGGAGAAAGCAGTAGATCTGTGACGTGCTACGGAGCCGAGAAGGAAGGCCTCGAATCAAGGGACGAGGAGGCAGACAGAGAGCACCAAAGACAGCAAAAGTACTGACAGGCTACAGAGTAGGAGGAAAGCAAAACTAGTAACCGGGAGCTGAACAGAAAGAGGGGAAGAAGGAAAAAAATGCCACGGGCTGCAGGGCAGAAAGAGGGAGGACCTAAAAGATGGGGACAAGTCAGAGACAGATGGAGAAAGAAGGTACACAAGAGCAGAAAAAAAAAATAATCGTAGCAGTGGGGGAAAGAGAGGGAGCCGGGGAGGGCCCAGGATGCACAAGAGGGGTGACAGGGCCCCGAGGGCCCACGACTCACCGCAGCTCTCACTCTCGGTGCTGCCGGGAGACTTTGACACTTCAGATGTTTCTCTCCCCTTCTCTCTTCCCTTCTTCTTCCGCAACTCCAATCGTTTGGCTCTCCTCCACCTGAGAGAAAATGCATGTGGCTGTCTTAGAGCTCATACGAGACGTGGCTTCCTAGACAAGAAGCCTCAGGAACAGGACAGAGAAAAAGAGAGAATATGATGAGTGGGAAGCAGAACACACGGATCGAGAGAGAACTTGAATCAGAGGAGTAAACAAGGCAGGAAAGAGAGATAAAGACAGGGAAGAAGCCACAAAAAAGGGCCTTTCTGGCCTCTACTCGCACCCCCCGGCCTCCTTTTTTTTCTGGCCTCTACTCTCGCCCCCAGCCTCCCACCCCTCTGCAGCCTCCCACCCCTTTCCGGCCTCCCTTTTTTTTCTGGCCTCTACTCTCGCCCCCGGCCTCCCACCCCTCTGCAGCCTCCCACCCCTTTCCGGCCTCCTTTTTTTTCCTGGCCTCTGCCCCCCCCCCCCCCGCCTCCCACCCCTCGATAGCCTCCTAACTCCCTTTTTGCTGGCCTCTACTTAATTCAGCTTCCCACCCCTCTGCAACCTCCTACCTCTTTCCAGCCTCCACTCCGCCCCCCCAGCTTCCCACCCTTTTTCAGCCTCCCACCACCGTCCCACGCAGTGCAGGACACACTGACAGAGAGAGAAAAAGGACAGGCAACAGGAAGAAACGTACTAAGAAACAAAGAAAGGGTCAGACGAAGAAGGGGGTGGGTGGTCAGGGTTGGAATCCCAACACAAACCAGCAAGGGGATAGAGGACAGACAGAGAGGAAGACAAGAACGGGCCGGGAAGCAGGAAGAGAAGGAGAGAAAGGCAAAAAGGGAGAGCCGGCTGCACAGGCAGGTACAGCAAGAAACGACCGGACAGGCAGCAGGATCGAGAAAGAGAGACAGAAAAACTGGGGACAGGAAGCAGGACAGAGGGACGGCGAGAGGAAACAAGGGCCAGGGAGCAGGACAGCGGTGGAAAAAGAGGCACTGGGGCAGTAGGACAGAAAGAGAAGGAAGAAAGGCCAGAACAAGGACGGGGAATAACAGCAAAGGGAAAGAGAAGGACAAGGAGCGGGACAGATTGTCAGAGAAAGACAGGGACAGGGAGCGGGACAAGGTGATACTGAGAGAGAAAAAGGGGACAAGGAGGCAGGACAAAGTGAAAGACAGGCACAAGTAAGAGACGGGGGAGCAGGACAGAGACGGAGGGGGAAAAGCCTCAGCTGGGCAGCAGGAGACAGAGGCAGAGAAGGGAAAAAACAGCACCGGGCTGAGGGACCCTGAGGGAGGAATTAAAAAACAAACACAGGGAGCAGGACAAAACGACAGAGAGAGAGAAAAGGGACAGAGCAGGACAGCGTTGGGGGGAGAAATGCGACCGTGACGGGCAGCGGGAGAGAGGTATGGAGAAAGAAAAAAAATACCGAGGAAGAGAGAAAGGAAACAAGGGACAGCGAGCTGCACAGGGGGATGGAGAAAGAAAGGATGGGAGAGGGAATGGCGCAGAGAGAGAAAGGCAGAAAAAACAGCAAGAGGAAGCAGGGCAAAAGGACAGCAAGAGGAAAAAGGAAAGGGACAGGGAGCTGGACAGAGATGGGAAAAAAAGCAGCGGGGACACACGAAAAGAGACAGAAAGAGAAGGGCACAAAAGGATAGATGAGGACAGCGGCAGGATGGAGACGCAGAACAAAACCTGGGACGGTCAACCTGGGTGGGCGGGGAGCGGGTCAGAGAGCCGGAGAAAGGAAAAACTCTGCTGTGGAGCAGCCGAGGGGGACGGAGAAAGAAAGACAGGGACGGGGAGCAGGGCAGAGAAACGGAGAGAGAAAATAAGCGATGGGGAGCAGGGCAGAGCACTAGGAAGAGGAAAATAAGACAAGGGAGAAGACCGAGGAGCTCAGAGAGAAAGAAGGGTCGAAAGGAAACGCCAGAGAGGTAGAGAAATCAAGAAATACAGGGACGAGGAGCCTTGCAGAGACGGAGCACGAAAATGTAGGGCCGGTGAGCGCGAAAGAGGGAGAGAGAGACGGGGGCAGGGGGAGGAGATGAAGAAGAAAGGAGAGATAAAGATGGCAACGGAGCGCAGGGGACACAGACAGAGAGAGAAAAAGGACAGTGAACAGGAAAAAAGGGACCGAGAAACAAAGAAAGGGTCAGATCTAGACAAAGAGACCAAGAAAGGGGCGGGGGGCGTGTGTGCAGGGAAACCCCAAAACAAACCAGCAAGGGGCTAGAGAACAGAGAGGGAGAGAAAGAGAAGAAAGGGCCATGAAGCAGGACAGAGAAGGAGAGAAAGGCAAAAAGGGAGAGCAAAAAGAGAGCCGGCTGGACAGGGAGGTACAGTAAGAAACGACCGGACAGCCAGCAGGACAGAGAAATAAAGACAGGGAGCCGGCTAGAGAAATTCTGAAGGGAGAAAAAGAGGGAGAGGGAGCAGAACACACACACAGACAGAAGACGGGAGGTACAGGGAAAGGAAAACAAAAGGAAAAAGAAAAAAAAAAAAAAAATCACAGCAGCGTGGGAGAGAGAAGGATCCAGGGGACAGCTCGGGACACAGAAGAGGGGCGACAGGGCCCCGAGGGCCCGCCACTCACCGCAGCTCTCGCTCTCCGCGCTCCCGGGAGACTCTGCCGCTTCAGACGCTTCTCCGTCCTGCTCTCCTCCATTCCTCTTCCGTAACTCCGGTCGCTTGGCTGTCCCCCACCTAAGACAAAACGTCCATGTCTCGCAGCTCTTACGAGACAAGGCTCCCTACGCACGCAGCCGCACTCGCGCGCTCCACAACCGGACCATGCTGCTGCTGGTGACACATACAGACCCTGCGGGGCACGCTGGCGGCCTGGCCTGCTGCGGGCTACCAAGAGGGAGCCTTCCTCACCCGCAGCGCCAGGCAGCTGCCAGCCAGGTGGCCTTCCATTTCTTCTTCTTCTTCAGCCTTCTCGGGACTCTCCAGCTTCAGCCGCGCCACCTCCTGCCCGCAGCCACTCAGCGCTCCGCCTCTCCCTTTTCGCCCCCACGCCGCCAGCACAGCGAGGCCCGGCACACGCAGCCCACACAAGCCTGGAGCGGGCGCAGCCAACGGCATCCCCAGGGCACGAACGGACAAACGCGTCCTCAGCGCAGCCCCTGCCACACATAAACAAGCAGCGGCGACCGCGTTCAGGGAGGCCGAGGCAGCCCGCACCACGGGCCTTGGGGGAGGCCGGGCGCTCCGGGACACAGGCTTCAGGGGACGTGAGGCAGCTGGGGGAGGCTGCGCGGGGCGAGCGGGGCCGGGGGAGCGCTGCCGACTTGGGGGGGGGGGGGGTGCCCGCCTCCTTCTCCCATTCCCTTCCGTCACCTCCCGCCTCTGGCCCCGGGGCTGCCCGCACCCGGCTCGCCTCCTGCAGCCTGCCGCAGCGGCCGGCTCCAAGCTTCCCGTCCCACCACCCTCGGGCAGCCACCACGCACCCCCGCACCCGCTGGAGGGGAGCCCCCGCCTCACCGCTGGCCTCTCTGCTCCCCCGCCGCCCCGGCACCGAACACCAGCCCGCCGCCATGCTGCTCCGCCGCACCGCGCATGCGCCACGAGCCGACGGCGCGCCGGAGGGGCCACACTCTGAGCCGAACGCCGGGCTGCAGTACCGCGTTGCGGCCAGGGGGCGGCGGGGGCGGGGGCGGCGCCAGCGGGGCCGGGGGCGGTGCCAGCGGGGGCGAAGGCGGCGCCAGCGAGGGCGGGGGAGGCGCCAGCGGGGGCGGGGGCGGCGCCGGCGGCGCCAGCGGGGGCGGGGGCGGCGCCAGCGGGGGCGGGGGCGTCGCCAGCGGGGGCGGGGGCGTCGCCAGCGGGGGCGGGGGCGTCGCCAGCGGGGGCGGGGGCGGCGCCTGCGGGGGCGGGGGCGGCGCCTGCGGGGGCGGGGGCGGCGCCTGCGGGGGCGGGGGCGGCGCCTGCGGGGCAGGGGGCGGCGCCTGCGGGGGCGGGGGCGGCGCCAGCGGGGGAGGGGGCGGCGCCAGCGGGGGAGGGGGCGGCGCCAGCGGGGGAGGGGGCGGCGCCAGCGGGGCAGGGGGCGGCGCCAGCGGGGCAGGGGGAGGCGCCAGCGGGGCAGGGGGCGGCGCCAGCGGGGCAGGGGGCGGCGCCAGCGGGGCAGGGGGCGGCGCCCAGCGCCGGCTCCGGCTCCGAGCAGACCCCGACTCGCGGCTCCGACACGGCGCCGCACCCCCATCGCTCCTTGCCCCCGACACGGACCCCGCTCTCCCGGGGGCTTTTCCCCGGGACCCGCCGCTCCATCCAACCCCCCCCCCCCATACCCCGCGCTCACCTTCTCCCTCGCTGCAGCCGCAACCCGGCTATGGCTCCGCTCCTCCTTCGGCTCGCATCGGGCCCGGCACGGCAGCACCGGGCCCTCTACCGGCAGAGGGAGGGGCCGTCGCCATCAGCCCCGCTGCCCGCACCTGGGGCTCTTCCGGCCCCGGCCCACGGCTGGAGCCCACGATGCCGTCATTGGGCAAACACAAAGACTCTCTGAAGCCCTTTGGGCACTTCAGCAAGCAGGCAGGCGTTCCTTATTGCAGCGCCGGACACACAGGGCACGGCTCCTCCCAGCGCGCAAAGCACCTGCGCCACTCGAGCGGCAGTACCGAACTTTGCTCACCGGGTGGCAGCAGCGAGCTCTTGGACACGGCGCCACCGCGCATTGGCGCCGCCCGAGCCGCAGTACCGAACTTTGCTCACCGGGTGGCAGCAGCGAGCCCTTGGACACGGCGCCACCCGAGCCGCAGTACCGAACTTTGCTCACCGGGTGGCAGCAGCGATCGTACCGGCCCCTCCACGGCCACCCGCGCCACGGCAGCACCGGCCCCTCCACGGCCACCCGCGCCACGGCAGCACCGGGCCCTCCACCGGCACAGGGAGCGGCCGTCGCCATCAGCCCCGCTGCCCGCACCTGGGGCTCCCCCGGCCCCGGCCCACGGATGGACCCCGGCAGGAACAGGGGGCCGTCGCCCCAGCCCCACAGCCCGTCCCCTTCTCCCCTGGCCTCTGGCGCAGCCCCTCGTCCCGTGCAAACCAAGCACAAACGCAGCCGCCAGGGCAAAAGGGACCGCAGGTCTTTACTCAGTCACGCACCCAGCCAGTCCCGGGAGCTGCTCTGCTCCGGGGCTCGGGGCCCCCGACGCTCCCTCTGCCCCTCCGACACCTCGGCACTCCTTCCCGCAGCTGCGCCCGTTGATCCAGCGGCGAACAGTCCGTCCGTCGCCTCCCGGAGCGACGCGCTGCTCGGCAGAGGCTGCCAAAAATGAGGAGCAGGGTGCAGGCCACTACAAGAGAGGAGAAAAGTGACAGGTGGCTGGACAGCGGCGGTGGAACGAGAAAGCACCAAGCAGGGAAAGGGACGGCGAGAGAAGGACGGGGACAGGCAGTCCCACAGAGACGGAGAAAGAAGCAGCAGCAAGAGAGCAAGAGCGGCAGCAGAAAGAAGAAGAGGGAGCAGGACACAGACCGAAAATGAAGAACGGGGAGCAGGAAGGAGATGCAAAAAAAAACCCTGCAGCATGACAGAGGAAAAAAGAATAGCGGCAGGGACCTGGACAAAGAGAGATGAGGAAATAGAATAGAATAGACATGGAGAAAGCAGTAGATCTGTGACGTGCTACGGAGCCGAGAAGGAAGGCCTCGAATCAAGGGACGAGGAGGCAGACAGAGAGCACCAAAGACAGCAAAAGTACTGACAGGCTACAGAGTAGGAGGAAAGCAAAACTAGTAACCGGGAGCTGAACAGAAAGAGGGGAAGAAGGAAAAAAATGCCACGGGCTGCAGGGCAGAAAGAGGGAGGACCTAAAAGATGGGGACAAGTCAGAGACAGATGGAGAAAGAAGGTACACAAGAGCAGAAAAAAAAAATAATCGTAGCAGTGGGGGAAAGAGAGGGAGCCGGGGAGGGCCCAGGATGCACAAGAGGGGTGACAGGGCCCCGAGGGCCCACGACTCACCGCAGCTCTCACTCTCGGTGCTGCCGGGAGACTTTGACACTTCAGATGTTTCTCTCCCCTTCTCTCTTCCCTTCTTCTTCCGCAACTCCAATCGTTTGGCTCTCCTCCACCTGAGAGAAAATGCATGTGGCTGTCTTAGAGCTCATACGAGACGTGGCTTCCTAGACAAGAAGCCTCAGGAACAGGACAGAGAAAAAGAGAGAATATGATGAGTGGGAAGCAGAACACACGGATCGAGAGAGAACTTGAATCAGAGGAGTAAACAAGGCAGGAAAGAGAGATAAAGACAGGGAAGAAGCCACAAAAAAGGGCCTTTCTGGCCTCTACTCGCACCCCCCGGCCTCCTTTTTTTTCTGGCCTCTACTCTCGCCCCCAGCCTCCCACCCCTCTGCAGCCTCCCACCCCTTTCCGGCCTCCCTTTTTTTTCTGGCCTCTACTCTCGCCCCCGGCCTCCCACCCCTCTGCAGCCTCCCACCCCTTTCCGGCCTCCTTTTTTTTCCTGGCCTCTGCCCCCCCCCCCCCGCCTCCCACCCCTCGATAGCCTCCTAACTCCCTTTTTGCTGGCCTCTACTTAATTCAGCTTCCCACCCCTCTGCAACCTCCTACCTCTTTCCAGCCTCCACTCCGCCCCCCCAGCTTCCCACCCTTTTTCAGCCTCCCACCACCGTCCCACGCAGTGCAGGACACACTGACAGAGAGAGAAAAAGGACAGGCAACAGGAAGAAACGTACTAAGAAACAAAGAAAGGGTCAGACGAAGAAGGGGGTGGGTGGTCAGGGTTGGAATCCCAACACAAACCAGCAAGGGGATAGAGGACAGACAGAGAGGAAGACAAGAACGGGCCGGGAAGCAGGAAGAGAAGGAGAGAAAGGCAAAAAGGGAGAGCCGGCTGCACAGGCAGGTACAGCAAGAAACGACCGGACAGGCAGCAGGATCGAGAAAGAGAGACAGAAAAACTGGGGACAGGAAGCAGGACAGAGGGACGGCGAGAGGAAACAAGGGCCAGGGAGCAGGACAGCGGTGGAAAAAGAGGCACTGGGGCAGTAGGACAGAAAGAGAAGGAAGAAAGGCCAGAACAAGGACGGGGAATAACAGCAAAGGGAAAGAGAAGGACAAGGAGCGGGACAGATTGTCAGAGAAAGACAGGGACAGGGAGCGGGACAAGGTGATACTGAGAGAGAAAAAGGGGACAAGGAGGCAGGACAAAGTGAAAGACAGGCACAAGTAAGAGACGGGGGAGCAGGACAGAGACGGAGGGGGAAAAGCCTCAGCTGGGCAGCAGGAGACAGAGGCAGAGAAGGGAAAAAACAGCACCGGGCTGAGGGACCCTGAGGGAGGAATTAAAAAACAAACACAGGGAGCAGGACAAAACGACAGAGAGAGAGAAAAGGGACAGAGCAGGACAGCGTTGGGGGGAGAAATGCGACCGTGACGGGCAGCGGGAGAGAGGTATGGAGAAAGAAAAAAAATACCGAGGAAGAGAGAAAGGAAACAAGGGACAGCGAGCTGCACAGGGGGATGGAGAAAGAAAGGATGGGAGAGGGAATGGCGCAGAGAGAGAAAGGCAGAAAAAACAGCAAGAGGAAGCAGGGCAAAAGGACAGCAAGAGGAAAAAGGAAAGGGACAGGGAGCTGGACAGAGATGGGAAAAAAAGCAGCGGGGACACACGAAAAGAGACAGAAAGAGAAGGGCACAAAAGGATAGATGAGGACAGCGGCAGGATGGAGACGCAGAACAAAACCTGGGACGGTCAACCTGGGTGGGCGGGGAGCGGGTCAGAGAGCCGGAGAAAGGAAAAACTCTGCTGTGGAGCAGCCGAGGGGGACGGAGAAAGAAAGACAGGGACGGGGAGCAGGGCAGAGAAACGGAGAGAGAAAATAAGCGATGGGGAGCAGGGCAGAGCACTAGGAAGAGGAAAATAAGACAAGGGAGAAGACCGAGAAGCTCAGAGAGAAAGAAGGGTCGAAAGGAAACGCCAGAGAGGTAGAGAAATCAAGAAATACAGGGACGAGGAGCCTTGCAGAGACGGAGCACGAAAATGTAGGGCCGGTGAGCGCGAAAGAGGGAGAGAGAGACGGGGGCAGGGGGAGGAGATGAAGAAGAAAGGAGAGATAAAGATGGCAACGGAGCGCAGGGGACACAGACAGAGAGAGAAAAAGGACAGTGAACAGGAAAAAAGGGACCGAGAAACAAAGAAAGGGTCAGATCTAGACAAAGAGACCAAGAAAGGGGCGGGGGGCGTGTGTGCAGGGAAACCCCAAAACAAACCAGCAAGGGGCTAGAGAACAGAGAGGGAGAGAAAGAGAAGAAAGGGCCATGAAGCAGGACAGAGAAGGAGAGAAAGGCAAAAAGGGAGAGCAAAAAGAGAGCCGGCTGGACAGGGAGGTACAGTAAGAAACGACCGGACAGCCAGCAGGACAGAGAAATAAAGACAGGGAGCCGGCTAGAGAAATTCTGAAGGGAGAAAAAGAGGGAGAGGGAGCAGAACACACACACAGACAGAAGACGGGAGGTACAGGGAAAGGAAAACAAAAGGAAAAAGAAAAAAAAAAAAAAAATCACAGCAGCGTGGGAGAGAGAAGGATCCAGGGGACAGCTCGGGACACAGAAGAGGGGCGACAGGGCCCCGAGGGCCCGCCACTCACCGCAGCTCTCGCTCTCCGCGCTCCCGGGAGACTCTGCCGCTTCAGACGCTTCTCCGTCCTGCTCTCCTCCATTCCTCTTCCGTAACTCCGGTCGCTTGGCTGTCCCCCACCTAAGACAAAACGTCCATGTCTCGCAGCTCTTACGAGACAAGGCTCCCTACGCACGCAGCCGCACTCGCGCGCTCCACAACCGGACCATGCTGCTGCTGGTGACACATACAGACCCTGCGGGGCACGCTGGCGGCCTGGCCTGCTGCGGGCTACCAAGAGGGAGCCTTCCTCACCCGCAGCGCCAGGCAGCTGCCAGCCAGGTGGCCTTCCATTTCTTCTTCTTCTTCAGCCTTCTCGGGACTCTCCAGCTTCAGCCGCGCCACCTCCTGCCCGCAGCCACTCAGCGCTCCGCCTCTCCCTTTTCGCCCCCACGCCGCCAGCACAGCGAGGCCCGGCACACGCAGCCCACACAAGCCTGGAGCGGGCGCAGCCAACGGCATCCCCAGGGCACGAACGGACAAACGCGTCCTCAGCGCAGCCCCTGCCACACATAAACAAGCAGCGGCGACCGCGTTCAGGGAGGCCGAGGCAGCCCGCACCACGGGCCTTGGGGGAGGCCGGGCGCTCCGGGACACAGGCTTCAGGGGACGTGAGGCAGCTGGGGGAGGCTGCGCGGGGCGAGTGGGGCCGGGGGAGCACTGCCGACTTGGGGGGGGGGGGGGGTGCCCGCCTCCTTCTCCCATTCTCTTCCGTCACCTCCCGCCTCTGGCCCCGGGGCTGCCCGCACCCGGCTCGCCTCCTGCAGCCTGCCGCAGCGGCCGGCTCCAAGCTTCCCGTCCCACCACCCTCGGGCAGCCACCACGCACCCCCGCACCCGCTGGAGGGGAGCCCCCGCCTCACCGCTGGCCTCTCTGCTCCCCCGCCGCCCCGGCACCGAACACCAGCCCGCCGCCATGCTGCTCCGCCGCACCGCGCATGCGCCACGAGCCGACGGCGCGCCGGAGGGGCCACACTCTGAGCCGAACGCCGGGCTGCAGTACCGCGTTGCGGCCAGGGGGCGGCGGGGGCGGGGGCGGCGCCAGCGGGGCCGGGGGCGGTGCCAGCGGGGGCGAAGGCGGCGCCAGCGAGGGCGGGGGCGGCGCCAGCGGGGGCGGGGGCGGCGCCGGCGGCGCCAGCGGGGGCGGGGGCGTCGCCAGCGGGGCAGGGGGCGGCGCCAGCGGGGCAGGGGGCGGCGCCAGCGGGGCAGGGGGCGGCGCCAGCGGGGCAGGGGGCGGCGCCAGCGGGGCAGGGGGCGGCGCCAGCGGGGCAGGGGGCGGCGCCAGCGGGGCAGGGGGCGGCGCCCAGCGCCGGCTCCGGCTCCGAGCAGACCCCGACTCGCGGCTCCGACACGGCGCCGCACCCCCATCGCTCCTTGCCCCCGACACGGACCCCGCTCTCCCGGGGCTTTTCCCCGGGACCCGCCGCTCCATCCAACCCCCCCCCCCATACCCCGCGCTCACCTTCTCCCTCGCTGCAGCCGCAACCCGGCTATGGCTCCGCTCCTCCTTCGGCTCGCATCGGGCCCGGCACGGCAGCACCGGGCCCTCTACCGGCAGAGGGAGGGGCCGTCGCCATCAGCCCCGCTGCCCGCACCTGGGGCTCTTCCGGCCCCGGCCCACGGCTGGAGCCCACGATGCCGTCATTGGGCAAACACAAAGACTCTCTGAAGCCCTTTGGGCACTTCAGCAAGCAGGCAGGCGTTCCTTATTGCAGCGCCGGACACACAGGGCACGGCTCCTCCCAGCGCGCAAAGCACCTGCGCCACTCGAGCGGCAGTACCGAACTTTGCTCACCGGGTGGCAGCAGCGAGCTCTTGGACACGGCGCCACCGCGCATTGGCGCCGCCCGAGCCGCAGTACCGAACTTTGCTCACCGGGTGGCAGCAGCGAGCCCTTGGACACGGCGCCACCCGAGCCGCAGTACCGAACTTTGCTCACCGGGTGGCAGCAGCGAGCCCTTGGACACGGCGCCGCCCGAGCCGCAGTACCGAACTTTGCTCACCGGGTGGCAGCAGCGATCGTACCGGCCCCTCCACGGCCACCCGCGCCACGGCAGCACCGGCCCCTCCACGGCCACCCGCGCCACGGCAGCACCGGGCCCTCCACCGGCACAGGGAGCGGCCGTCGCCATCAGCCCCGCTGCCCGCACCTGGGGCTCCCCCGGCCCCGGCCCACGGATGGACCCCGGCAGGAACAGGGGGCCGTCGCCCCAGCCCCACAGCCCGTCCCCTTCTCCCCTGGCCTCTGGCGCAGCCCCTCGTCCCGTGCAAACCAAGCACAAACGCAGCCGCCAGGGCAAAAGGGACCGCAGGTCTTTACTCAGTCACGCACCCAGCCAGTCCCGGGAGCCGCTCTGCTCCGGGGCTCGGGGCCCCCGACGCTCCCTCTGCCCCTCCGACACCTCGGCACTCCTTCCCGCAGCTGCGCCTGTTGATCCAGCGGCGAACAGTCCGTCCGTCGCCTCCCGGAGCGACGCGCTGCTCGGCAGAGGCTGCCAAAAATGAGGAGCAGGGTGCAGGCCACTACAAGAGAGGAGAAAAGTGACAGGTGGCTGGACAGCGGCGGTGGAACGAGAAAGCACCAAGCAGGGAAAGGGACGGCGAGAGAAGGACGGGGACAGGCAGTCCCACAGAGACGGAGAAAGAAGCAGCAGCAAGAGAGCAAGAGCGGCAGCAGAAAGAAGAAGAGGGAGCAGGACACAGACTGAAAATGAAGAACGGGGAGCAGGAAGGAGATGCAAAAAAAAACCCTGCAGCATGACAGAGGAAAAAAGAATAGCGGCAGGGACCTGGACAAAGAGAGATGAGGAAATAGAATAGAATAGACATGGAGAAAGCAGTAGATCTGTGACGTGCTACGGAGCCGAGAAGGAAGGCCTCGAATCAAGGGACGAGGAGGCAGACAGAGAGCACCAAAGACAGCAAAAGTACTGACAGGCTACAGAGTAGGAGGAAAGCAAAACTAGTAACCGGGAGCTGAACAGAAAGAGGGGAAGAAGGAAAAAAATGCCACGGGCTGCAGGGCAGAAAGAGGGAGGACCTAAAAGATGGGGACAAGTCAGAGACAGATGGAGAAAGAAGGTACACAAGAGCAGAAAAAAAAAATAATCGTAGCAGTGGGGGAAAGAGAGGGAGCCGGGGAGGGCCCAGGATGCAGAAGAGGGGTGACAGGGCCCCGAGGGCCCACGACTCACCTCAGCTCTCACTCTCGGTGCTGCCGGGAGACTTTGACACTTCAGATGTTTCTCTCCCCTTCTCTCTTCCCTTCTTCTTCCGCAACTCCAATCGTTTGGCTCTCCTGCACCTGAGAGAAAATGCATGTGGCTGTCTTAGAGCTCATACGAGACGTGGCTTCCTAGACAAGAAGCCTCAGGAACAGGACAGAGAAAAAGAGAGAATATGATGAGTGGGAAGCAGAACACACGGATCGAGAGAGAACTTGAATCAGAGGAGTAAACAAGGCAGGAAAGAGAGATAAAGACAGGGAAGAAGCCACAAAAAAGGGCCTTTCTGGCCTCTACTCGCACCCCCCGGCCTCCTTTTTTTTCTGGCCTCTACTCTCGCCCCCAGCCTCCCACCCCTCTGCAGCCTCCCACCCCTTTCCGGCCTCCCTTTTTTTTCTGGCCTCTACTCTCGCCCCCGGCCTCCCACCCCTCTGCAGCCTCCCACCCCTTTCCGGCCTCCTTTTTTTTCCTGGCCTCTGCCCCCCCCCCCCCCCCCGCCTCCCACCCCTCGATAGCCTCCTAACTCCCTTTTTGCTGGCCTCTACTTAATTCAGCTTCCCACCCCTCTGCAACCTCCTACCTCTTTCCAGCCTCCACTCCGCCCCCCCAGCTTCCCACCCTTTTTCAGCCTCCCACCACCGTCCCACGCAGTGCAGGACACACTGACAGAGAGAGAAAAAGGACAGGCAACAGGAAGAAACGTACTAAGAAACAAAGAAAGGGTCAGACGAAGAAGGGGGTGGGTGGTCAGGGTTGGAATCCCAACACAAACCAGCAAGGGGATAGAGGACAGACAGAGAGGAAGACAAGAACGGGCCGGGAAGCAGGAAGAGAAGGAGAGAAAGGCAAAAAGGGAGAGCCGGCTGCACAGGCAGGTACAGCAAGAAACGACCGGACAGGCAGCAGGATCGAGAAAGAGAGACAGAAAAACTGGGGACAGGAAGCAGGACAGAGGGACGGCGAGAGGAAACAAGGGCCAGGGAGCAGGACAGCGGTGGAAAAAGAGGCACTGGGGCAGTAGGACAGAAAGAGAAGGAAGAAAGGCCAGAACAAGTACGGGGAATAACAGCAAAGGGAAAGAGAAGGACAAGGAGCGGGACAGATTGTCAGAGAAAGACAGGGACAGGGAGCGGGACAAGGTGATACTGAGAGAGAAAAAGGGGACAAGGAGGCAGGACAAAGTGAAAGACAGGCACAAGTAAGAGACGGGGGAGCAGGACAGAGACGGAGGGGGAAAAGCCTCAGCTGGGCAGCAGGAGACAGAGGCGGAGAAGGGAAAAAACAGCACCGGGCTGAGGGACCCTGAGGGAGGAATTAAAAAACAAACACAGGGAGCAGGACAAAACGACAGAGAGAGAGAAAAGGGACAGAGCAGGACAGCGTTGGGGGGAGAAATGCGACCGTGACGGGCAGCGGGAGAGAGGTATGGAGAAAGAAAAAAAATACCGAGGAAGAGAGAAAGGAAACAAGGGACAGCGAGCTGCACAGGGGGATCGAGAAAGAAAGGATGGGAGAGGGAATGGCGCAGAGAGAGAAAGGCAGAAAAAACAGCAAGAGGAAGCAGGGCAAAAGGACAGCAAGAGGAAAAAGGAAAGGGACAGGGAGCTGGACAGAGATGGGAAAAAAAGCAGCGGGGACACACGAAAAGAGACAGAAAGAGAAGGGCACAAAAGGATAGATGAGGACAGCGGCAGGATGGAGACGCAGAACAAAACCTGGGACGGTCAACCTGGGTGGGCGGGGAGCGGGTCAGAGAGCCGGAGAAAGGAAAAACTCTGCTGTGGAGCAGCCGAGGGGGACGGAGAAAGAAAGACAGGGACGGGGAGCAGGGCAGAGAAACGGAGAGAGAAAATAAGCGATGGGGAGCAGGGCAGAGCACTAGGAAGAGGAAAATAAGACAAGGGAGAAGACCGAGAAGCTCAGAGAGAAAGAAGGGTCGAAAGGAAACGCCAGAGAGGTAGAGAAATCAAGAAATACAGGGATGAGGAGCCTTGCAGAGACGGAGCACGAAAATGTAGGGCCGGTGAGCGCGAAAGAGGGAGAGAGAGACGGGGGCAGGGGGAGGAGATGAAGAAGAAAGGAGAGATAAAGATGGCAACGGAGCGCAGGGGACACAGACAGAGAGAGAAAAAGGACAGTGAACAGGAAAAAAGGGACCGAGAAACAAAGAAAGGGTCAGATCTAGACAAAGAGACCAAGAAAGGGGCGGGGGGCGTGTGTGCAGGGAAACCCCAAAACAAACCAGCAAGGGGCTAGAGAACAGAGAGGGAGAGAAAGAGAAGAAAGGGCCATGAAGCAGGACAGAGAAGGAGAGAAAGGCAAAAAGGGAGAGCAAAAAGAGAGCCGGCTGGACAGGGAGGTACAGTAAGAAACGACCGGACAGCCAGCAGGACAGAGAAATAAAGACAGGGAGCCGGCTAGAGAAATTCTGAAGGGAGAAAAAGAGGGAGAGGGAGCAGAACACACACACAGACAGAAGACGGGAGGTACAGGGAAAGGAAAACAAAAGGAAAAAGAAAAAAAAAAAAAAAAAATCACAGCAGCGTGGGAGAGAGAAGGATCCAGGGGACAGCTCGGGACACAGAAGAGGGGCGACAGGGCCCCGAGGGCCCACCACTCACCGCAGCTCTCGCTCTCCGCGCTCCCGGGAGACTCTGCCGCTTCAGACGCTTCTCCGTCCTGCTCTCCTCCATTCCTCTTCCGTAACTCCGGTCGCTTGGCTGTCCCCCACCTAAGACAAAACGTCCATGTCTCGCAGCTCTTACGAGACAAGGCTCCCTACGCACGCAGCCGCACTCGCGCGCTCCACAACCGGACCATGCTGCTGCTGGTGACACATACAGACCCTGCGGGGCACGCTGGCGGCCTGGCCTGCTGCGGGCTACCAAGAGGGAGCCTTCCTCACCCGCAGCGCCAGGCAGCTGCCAGCCAGGTGGCCTTCCATTTCTTCTTCTTCTTCAGCCTTCTCGGGACTCTCCAGCTTCAGCCGCGCCACCTCCTGCCCGCAGCCACTCAGCGCTCCGCCTCTCCCTTTTCGCCCCCACGCCGCCAGCACAGCGAGGCCCGGCACACGCAGCCCACACAAGCCTGGAGCGGGCGCAGCCAACGGCATCCCCAGGGCACGAACGGACAAACGCGTCCTCAGCGCAGCCCCTGCCACACATAAACAAGCAGCGGCGACCGCGTTCAGGGAGGCCGAGGCAGCCCGCACCACGGGCCTTGGGGGAGGCCGGGCGCTCCGGGACACAGGCTTCAGGGGACGTGAGGCAGCTGGGGGAGGCTGCGCGGGGCGAGCGGGGCCGGGGGAGCACTGCCGACTTGGGGGGGGGGGGGGGTGCCCGCCTCCTTCTCCCATTCCCTTCCGTCACCTCCCGCCTCTGGCCCCGGGGCTGCCCGCACCCGGCTCGCCTCCTGCAGCCTGCCGCAGCGGCCGGCTCCAAGCTTCCCGTCCCACCACCCTCGGGCAGCCACCACGCACCCCCGCACCCGCTGGAGGGGAGCCCCCGCCTCACCGCTGGCCTCTCTGCTCCCCCGCCGCCCCGGCACCGAACACCAGCCCGCCGCCATGCTGCTCCGCCGCACCGCGCATGCGCCACGAGCCGACGGCGCGCCGGAGGGGCCACACTCTGAGCCGAACGCCGGGCTGCAGTACCGCGTTGCGGCCAGGGGGCGGCGGGGGCGGGGGCGGCGCCAGCGGGGCCGGGGGCGGTGCCAGCGGGGGCGAAGGCGGCGCCAGCGAGGGCGGGGGAGGCGCCAGCGGGGGCGGGGGCGGCGCCGGCGGCGCCAGCGGGGGCGGGGGCGGCGCCAGCGGGGGCGGGGGCGTCGCCAGCGGGGGCGGGGGCGTCGCCAGCGGGGGCGGGGGCGTCGCCAGCGGGGGCGGGGGCGTCGCCAGCGGGGGCGGGGGCGGCGCCTGCGGGGGCGGGGGCGGCGCCTGCGGGGCAGGGGGCGGCGCCTGCGGGGCAGGGGGCGGCGCCTGCGGGGGCGGGGGCGGCGCCTGCGGGGGAGGGGGCGGCGCCAGCGGGGGAGGGGGCGGCGCCAGCGGGGGAGGGGGCGGCGCCAGCGGGGCAGGGGGCGGCGCCAGCGGGGCAGGGGGCGGCGCCAGCGGGGCAGGGGGCGGCGCCAGCGGGGCAGGGGGAGGCGCCAGCGGGGCAGGGGGCGGTGCCAGCGGGGCAGGGGGCGGCGCCAGCGGGGCAGGGGGCGGCGCCAGCGGGGCAGGGGGCGGCGCCCAGCGCCGGCTCCGGCTCCGAGCAGACCCCGACTCGCGGCTCCGACACGGCGCCGCACCCCCATCGCTCCTTGCCCCCGACACGGACCCCGCTCTCCCGGGGGCTTTTCCCCGGGACCCGCCGCTCCATCCAACCCCCCCCCCCCATACCCCGCGCTCACCTTCTCCCTCGCTGCAGCCGCAACCCGGCTATGGCTCCGCTCCTCCTTCGGCTCGCATCGGGCCCGGCACGGCAGCACCGGGCCCTCTACCGGCAGAGGGAGGGGCCGTCGCCATCAGCCCCGCTGCCCGCACCTGGGGCTCTTCCGGCCCCGGCCCACGGCTGGAGCCCACGATGCCGTCATTGGGCAAACACAAAGACTCTCTGAAGCCCTTTGGGCACTTCAGCAAGCAGGCAGGCGTTCCTTATTGCAGCGCCGGACACACAGGGCACGGCTCCTCCCAGCGCGCAAAGCACCTGCGCCACTCGAGCGGCAGTACCGAACTTTGCTCACCGGGTGGCAGCAGCGAGCTCTTGGACACGGCGCCACCGCGCATTGGCGCCGCCCGAGCCGCAGTACCGAACTTTGCTCACCGGGTGGCAGCAGCGAGCCCTTGGACACGGCGCCACCCGAGCCGCAGTACCGAACTTTGCTCACCGGGTGGCAGCAGCGATCGTACCGGCCCCTCCACGGCCACCCGCGCCACGGCAGCACCGGCCCCTCCACGGCCACCCGCGCCACGGCAGCACCGGGCCCTCCACCGGCACAGGGAGCGGCCGTCGCCATCAGCCCCGCTGCCCGCACCTGGGGCTCCCCCGGCCCCGGCCCACGGATGGACCCCGGCAGGAACAGGGGGCCGTCGCCCCAGCCCCACAGCCCGTCCCCTTCTCCCCTGGCCTCTGGCGCAGCCCCTCGTCCCGTGCAAACCAAGCACAAACGCAGCCGCCAGGGCAAAAGGGACCGCAGGTCTTTACTCAGTCACGCACCCAGCCAGTCCCGGGAGCTGCTCTGCTCCGGGGCTCGGGGCCCCCGACGCTCCCTCTGCCCCTCCGACACCTCGGCACTCCTTCCCGCAGCTGCGCCCGTTGATCCAGCGGCGAACAGTCCGTCCGTCGCCTCCCGGAGCGACGCGCTGCTCGGCAGAGGCTGCCAAAAATGAGGAGCAGGGTGCAGGCCACTACAAGAGAGGAGAAAAGTGACAGGTGGCTGGACAGCGGCGGTGGAACGAGAAAGCACCAAGCAGGGAAAGGGACGGCGAGAGAAGGACGGGGACAGGCAGTCCCACAGAGACGGAGAAAGAAGCAGCAGCAAGAGAGCAAGAGCGGCAGCAGAAAGAAGAAGAGGGAGCAGGACACAGACCGAAAATGAAGAACGGGGAGCAGGAAGGAGATGCAAAAAAAAACCCTGCAGCATGACAGAGGAAAAAAGAATAGCGGCAGGGACCTGGACAAAGAGAGATGAGGAAATAGAATAGAATAGACATGGAGAAAGCAGTAGATCTGTGACGTGCTACGGAGCCGAGAAGGAAGGCCTCGAATCAAGGGACGAGGAGGCAGACAGAGAGCACCAAAGACAGCAAAAGTACTGACAGGCTACAGAGTAGGAGGAAAGCAAAACTAGTAACCGGGAGCTGAACAGAAAGAGGGGAAGAAGGAAAAAAATGCCACGGGCTGCAGGGCAGAAAGAGGGAGGACCTAAAAGATGGGGACAAGTCAGAGACAGATGGAGAAAGAAGGTACACAAGAGCAGAAAAAAAAAATAATCGTAGCAGTGGGGGAAAGAGAGGGAGCCGGGGAGGGCCCAGGATGCAGAAGAGGGGTGACAGGGCCCCGAGGGCCCACGACTCACCTCAGCTCTCACTCTCGGTGCTGCCGGGAGACTTTGACACTTCAGATGTTTCTCTCCCCTTCTCTCTTCCCTTCTTCTTCCGCAACTCCAATCGTTTGGCTCTCCTGCACCTGAGAGAAAATGCATGTGGCTGTCTTAGAGCTCATACGAGACGTGGCTTCCTAGACAAGAAGCCTCAGGAACAGGACAGAGAAAAAGAGAGAATATGATGAGTGGGAAGCAGAACACACGGATCGAGAGAGAACTTGAATCAGAGGAGTAAACAAGGCAGGAAAGAGAGATAAAGACAGGGAAGAAGCCACAAAAAAGGGCCTTTCTGGCCTCTACTCGCACCCCCCGGCCTCCTTTTTTTTCTGGCCTCTACTCTCGCCCCCAGCCTCCCACCCCTCTGCAGCCTCCCACCCCTTTCCGGCCTCCCTTTTTTTTCTGGCCTCTACTCTCGCCCCCGGCCTCCCACCCCTCTGCAGCCTCCCACCCCTTTCCGGCCTCCTTTTTTTTCCTGGCCTCTGCCCCCCCCCCCCCCCCGCCTCCCACCCCTCGATAGCCTCCTAACTCCCTTTTTGCTGGCCTCTACTTAATTCAGCTTCCCACCCCTCTGCAACCTCCTACCTCTTTCCAGCCTCCACTCCGCCCCCCCAGCTTCCCACCCTTTTTCAGCCTCCCACCACCGTCCCACGCAGTGCAGGACACACTGACAGAGAGAGAAAAAGGACAGGCAACAGGAAGAAACGTACTAAGAAACAAAGAAAGGGTCAGACGAAGAAGGGGGTGGGTGGTCAGGGTTGGAATCCCAACACAAACCAGCAAGGGGATAGAGGACAGACAGAGAGGAAGACAAGAACGGGCCGGGAAGCAGGAAGAGAAGGAGAGAAAGGCAAAAAGGGAGAGCCGGCTGCACAGGCAGGTACAGCAAGAAACGACCGGACAGGCAGCAGGATCGAGAAAGAGAGACAGAAAAACTGGGGACAGGAAGCAGGACAGAGGGACGGCGAGAGGAAACAAGGGCCAGGGAGCAGGACAGCGGTGGAAAAAGAGGCACTGGGGCAGTAGGACAGAAAGAGAAGGAAGAAAGGCCAGAACAAGGACGGGGAATAACAGCAAAGGGAAAGAGAAGGACAAGGAGCGGGACAGATTGTCAGAGAAAGACAGGGACAGGGAGCGGGACAAGGTGATACTGAGAGAGAAAAAGGGGACAAGGAGGCAGGACAAAGTGAAAGACAGGCACAAGTAAGAGACGGGGGAGCAGGACAGAGACGGAGGGGGAAAAGCCTCAGCTGGGCAGCAGGAGACAGAGGCAGAGAAGGGAAAAAACAGCACCGGGCTGAGGGACCCTGAGGGAGGAATTAAAAAACAAACACAGGGAGCAGGACAAAACGACAGAGAGAGAGAAAAGGGACAGAGCAGGACAGCGTTGGGGGGAGAAATGCGACCGTGACGGGCAGCGGGAGAGAGGTATGGAGAAAGAAAAAAAATACCGAGGAAGAGAGAAAGGAAACAAGGGACAGCGAGCTGCACAGGGGGATCGAGAAAGAAAGGATGGGAGAGGGAATGGCGCAGAGAGAGAAAGGCAGAAAAAACAGCAAGAGGAAGCAGGGCAAAAGGACAGCAAGAGGAAAAAGGAAAGGGACAGGGAGCTGGACAGAGATGGGAAAAAAAGCAGCGGGGACACACGAAAAGAGACAGAAAGAGAAGGGCACAAAAGGATAGATGAGGACAGCGGCAGGATGGAGACGCAGAACAAAACCTGGGACGGTCAACCTGGGTGGGCGGGGAGCGGGTCAGAGAGCCGGAGAAAGGAAAAACTCTGCTGTGGAGCAGCCGAGGGGGACGGAGAAAGAAAGACAGGGACGGGGAGCAGGGCAGAGAAACGGAGAGAGAAAATAAGCGATGGGGAGCAGGGCAGAGCACTAGGAAGAGGAAAATAAGACAAGGGAGAAGACCGAGAAGCTCAGAGAGAAAGAAGGGTCGAAAGGAAACGCCAGAGAGGTAGAGAAATCAAGAAATACAGGGACGAGGAGCCTTGCAGAGACGGAGCACGAAAATGTAGGGCCGGTGAGCGCGAAAGAGGGAGAGAGAGACGGGGGCAGGGGGAGGAGATGAAGAAGAAAGGAGAGATAAAGATGGCAACGGAGCGCAGGGGACACAGACAGAGAGAGAAAAAGGACAGTGAACAGGAAAAAAGGGACCGAGAAACAAAGAAAGGGTCAGATCTAGACAAAGAGACCAAGAAAGGGGCGGGGGGCGTGTGTGCAGGGAAACCCCAAAACAAACCAGCAAGGGGCTAGAGAACAGAGAGGGAGAGAAAGAGAAGAAAGGGCCATGAAGCAGGACAGAGAAGGAGAGAAAGGCAAAAAGGGAGAGCAAAAAGAGAGCCGGCTGGACAGGGAGGTACAGTAAGAAACGACCGGACAGCCAGCAGGACAGAGAAATAAAGACAGGGAGCCGGCTAGAGAAATTCTGAAGGGAGAAAAAGAGGGAGAGGGAGCAGAACACACACACAGACAGAAGACGGGAGGTACAGGGAAAGGAAAACAAAAGGAAAAAGAAAAAAAAAAAAAAAAAATCACAGCAGCGTGGGAGAGAGAAGGATCCAGGGGACAGCTCGGGACACAGAAGAGGGGCGACAGGGCCCCGAGGGCCCACCACTCACCGCAGCTCTCGCTCTCCGCGCTCCCGGGAGACTCTGCCGCTTCAGACGCTTCTCCGTCCTGCTCTCCTCCATTCCTCTTCCGTAACTCCGGTCGCTTGGCTGTCCCCCACCTAAGACAAAACGTCCATGTCTCGCAGCTCTTACGAGACAAGGCTCCCTACGCACGCAGCCGCACTCGCGCGCTCCACAACCGGACCATGCTGCTGCTGGTGACACATACAGACCCTGCGGGGCACGCTGGCGGCCTGGCCTGCTGCGGGCTACCAAGAGGGAGCCTTCCTCACCCGCAGCGCCAGGCAGCTGCCAGCCAGGTGGCCTTCCATTTCTTCTTCTTCTTCAGCCTTCTCGGGACTCTCCAGCTTCAGCCGCGCCACCTCCTGCCCGCAGCCACTCAGCGCTCCGCCTCTCCCTTTTCGCCCCCACGCCGCCAGCACAGCGAGGCCCGGCACACGCAGCCCACACAAGCCTGGAGCGGGCGCAGCCAACGGCATCCCCAGGGCACGAACGGACAAACGCGTCCTCAGCGCAGCCCCTGCCACACATAAACAAGCAGCGGCGACCGCGTTCAGGGAGGCCGAGGCAGCCCGCACCACGGGCCTTGGGGGAGGCCGGGCGCTCCGGGACACAGGCTTCAGGGGACGTGAGGCAGCTGGGGGAGGCTGCGCGGGGCGAGCGGGGCCGGGGGAGCACTGCCGACTTGGGGGGGGGGGGGGGTGCCCGCCTCCTTCTCCCATTCCCTTCCGTCACCTCCCGCCTCTGGCCCCGGGGCTGCCCGCACCCGGCTCGCCTCCTGCAGCCTGCCGCAGCGGCCGGCTCCAAGCTTCCCGTCCCACCACCCTCGGGCAGCCACCACGCACCCCCGCACCCGCTGGAGGGGAGCCCCCGCCTCACCGCTGGCCTCTCTGCTCCCCCGCCGCCCCGGCACCGAACACCAGCCCGCCGCCATGCTGCTCCGCCGCACCGCGCATGCGCCACGAGCCGACGGCGCGCCGGAGGGGCCACACTCTGAGCCGAACGCCGGGCTGCAGTACCGCGTTGCGGCCAGGGGGCGGCGGGGGCGGGGGCGGCGCCAGCGGGGCCGGGGGCGGTGCCAGCGGGGGCGAAGGCGGCGCCAGCGAGGGCGGGGGAGGCGCCAGCGGGGGCGGGGGCGGCGCCGGCGGCGCCAGCGGGGGCGGGGGCGGCGCCAGCGGGGGCGGGGGCGTCGCCAGCGGGGGCGGGGGCGTCGCCAGCGGGGGCGGGGGCGTCGCCAGCGGGGGCGGGGGCGTCGCCAGCGGGGGCGGGGGCGGCGCCTGCGGGGGCGGGGGCGGCGCCTGCGGGGGCGGGGGCGGCGCCTGCGGGGGCGGGGGCGGCGCCTGCGGGGCAGGGGGCGGCGCCTGCGGGGCAGGGGGCGGCGCCTGCGGGGCAGGGGGCGGCGCCTGCGGGGGAGGGGGCGGCGCCTGCGGGGGAGGGGGCGGCGCCTGCGGGGGAGGGGGCGGCGCCAGCGGGGGAGGGGGCGGCGCCAGCGGGGCAGGGGGCGGCGCCAGCGGGGCAGGGGGCGGCGCCAGCGGGGCAGGGGGAGGCGCCAGCGGGGCAGGGGGCGGTGCCAGCGGGGGAGGGGGCGGCGCCAGCGGGGGAGGGGGCGGCGCCAGCGGGGGAGGGGGCGGCGCCAGCGGGGCAGGGGGCGGCGCCAGCGGGGCAGGGGGAGGCGCCAGCGGGGCAGGGGGCGGTGCCAGCGGGGCAGGGGGCGGCGCCAGCGGGGCAGGGGGCGGCGCCAGCGGGGCAGGGGGCGGCGCCCAGCGCCGGCTCCGGCTCCGAGCAGACCCCGACTCGCGGCTCCGACACGGCGCCGCACCCCCATCGCTCCTTGCCCCCGACACGGACCCCGCTCTCCCGGGGGCTTTTCCCCGGGACCCGCCGCTCCATCCAACCCCCCCCCCCATACCCCGCGCTCACCTTCTCCCTCGCTGCAGCCGCAACCCGGCTATGGCTCCGCTCCTCCTTCGGCTCGCATCGGGCCCGGCACGGCAGCACCGGGCCCTCTACCGGCAGAGGGAGGGGCCGTCGCCATCAGCCCCGCTGCCCGCACCTGGGGCTCTTCCGGCCCCGGCCCACGGCTGGAGCCCACGATGCCGTCATTGGGCAAACACAAAGACTCTCTGAAGCCCTTTGGGCACTTCAGCAAGCAGGCAGGCGTTCCTTATTGCAGCGCCGGACACACAGGGCACGGCTCCTCCCAGCGCGCAAAGCACCTGCGCCACTCGAGCGGCAGTACCGAACTTTGCTCACCGGGTGGCAGCAGCGAGCTCTTGGACACGGCGCCACCGCGCATTGGCGCCGCCCGAGCCGCAGTACCGAACTTTGCTCACCGGGTGGCAGCAGCGAGCCCTTGGACACGGCGCCACCCGAGCCGCAGTACCGAACTTTGCTCACCGGGTGGCAGCAGCGATCGTACCGGCCCCTCCACGGCCACCCGCGCCACGGCAGCACCGGCCCCTCCACGGCCACCCGCGCCACGGCAGCACCGGGCCCTCCACCGGCACAGGGAGCGGCCGTCGCCATCAGCCCCGCTGCCCGCACCTGGGGCTCCCCCGGCCCCGGCCCACGGATGGACCCCGGCAGGAACAGGGGGCCGTCGCCCCAGCCCCACAGCCCGTCCCCTTCTCCCCTGGCCTCTGGCGCAGCCCCTCGTCCCGTGCAAACCAAGCACAAACGCAGCCGCCAGGGCAAAAGGGACCGCAGGTCTTTACTCAGTCACGCACCCAGCCAGTCCCGGGAGCTGCTCTGCTCCGGGGCTCGGGGCCCCCGACGCTCCCTCTGCCCCTCCGACACCTCGGCACTCCTTCCCGCAGCTGCGCCCGTTGATCCAGCGGCGAACAGTCCGTCCGTCGCCTCCCGGAGCGACGCGCTGCTCGGCAGAGGCTGCCAAAAATGAGGAGCAGGGTGCAGGCCACTACAAGAGAGGAGAAAAGTGACAGGTGGCTGGACAGCGGCGGTGGAACGAGAAAGCACCAAGCAGGGAAAGGGACGGCGAGAGAAGGACGGGGACAGGCAGTCCCACAGAGACGGAGAAAGAAGCAGCAGCAAGAGAGCAAGAGCGGCAGCAGAAAGAAGAAGAGGGAGCAGGACACAGACCGAAAATGAAGAACGGGGAGCAGGAAGGAGATGCAAAAAAAAACCCTGCAGCATGACAGAGGAAAAAAGAATAGCGGCAGGGACCTGGACAAAGAGAGATGAGGAAATAGAATAGAATAGACATGGAGAAAGCAGTAGATCTGTGACGTGCTACGGAGCCGAGAAGGAAGGCCTCGAATCAAGGGACGAGGAGGCAGACAGAGAGCACCAAAGACAGCAAAAGTACTGACAGGCTACAGAGTAGGAGGAAAGCAAAACTAGTAACCGGGAGCTGAACAGAAAGAGGGGAAGAAGGAAAAAAATGCCACGGGCTGCAGGGCAGAAAGAGGGAGGACCTAAAAGATGGGGACAAGTCAGAGACAGATGGAGAAAGAAGGTACACAAGAGCAGAAAAAAAAAATAATCGTAGCAGTGGGGGAAAGAGAGGGAGCCGGGGAGGGCCCAGGATGCAGAAGAGGGGTGACAGGGCCCCGAGGGCCCACGACTCACCTCAGCTCTCACTCTCGGTGCTGCCGGGAGACTTTGACACTTCAGATGTTTCTCTCCCCTTCTCTCTTCCCTTCTTCTTCCGCAACTCCAATCGTTTGGCTCTCCTGCACCTGAGAGAAAATGCATGTGGCTGTCTTAGAGCTCATACGAGACGTGGCTTCCTAGACAAGAAGCCTCAGGAACAGGACAGAGAAAAAGAGAGAATATGATGAGTGGGAAGCAGAACACACGGATCGAGAGAGAACTTGAATCAGAGGAGTAAACAAGGCAGGAAAGAGAGATAAAGACAGGGAAGAAGCCACAAAAAAGGGCCTTTCTGGCCTCTACTCGCACCCCCCGGCCTCCTTTTTTTTCTGGCCTCTACTCTCGCCCCCAGCCTCCCACCCCTCTGCAGCCTCCCACCCCTTTCCGGCCTCCCTTTTTTTTCTGGCCTCTACTCTCGCCCCCGGCCTCCCACCCCTCTGCAGCCTCCCACCCCTTTCCGGCCTCCTTTTTTTTCCTGGCCTCTGCCCCCCCCCCCCCCCCGCCTCCCACCCCTCGATAGCCTCCTAACTCCCTTTTTGCTGGCCTCTACTTAATTCAGCTTCCCACCCCTCTGCAACCTCCTACCTCTTTCCAGCCTCCACTCCGCCCCCCCAGCTTCCCACCCTTTTCAGCCTCCCACCACCGTCCCACGCAGTGCAGGACACACTGACAGAGAGAGAAAAAGGACAGGCAACAGGAAGAAACGTACTAAGAAACAAAGAAAGGGTCAGACGAAGAAGGGGGTGGGTGGTCAGGGTTGGAATCCCAACACAAACCAGCAAGGGGATAGAGGACAGACAGAGAGGAAGACAAGAACGGGCCGGGAAGCAGGAAGAGAAGGAGAGAAAGGCAAAAAGGGAGAGCCGGCTGCACAGGCAGGTACAGCAAGAAACGACCGGACAGGCAGCAGGATCGAGAAAGAGAGACAGAAAAACTGGGGACAGGAAGCAGGACAGAGGGACGGCGAGAGGAAACAAGGGCCAGGGAGCAGGACAGCGGTGGAAAAAGAGGCACTGGGGCAGTAGGACAGAAAGAGAAGGAAGAAAGGCCAGAACAAGGACGGGGAATAACAGCAAAGGGAAAGAGAAGGACAAGGAGCGGGACAGATTGTCAGAGAAAGACAGGGACAGGGAGCGGGACAAGGTGATACTGAGAGAGAAAAAGGGGACAAGGAGGCAGGACAAAGTGAAAGACAGGCACAAGTAAGAGACGGGGGAGCAGGACAGAGACGGAGGGGGAAAAGCCTCAGCTGGGCAGCAGGAGACAGAGGCAGAGAAGGGAAAAAACAGCACCGGGCTGAGGGACCCTGAGGGAGGAATTAAAAAACAAACACAGGGAGCAGGACAAAACGACAGAGAGAGAGAAAAGGGACAGAGCAGGACAGCGTTGGGGGGAGAAATGCGACCGTGACGGGCAGCGGGAGAGAGGTATGGAGAAAGAAAAAAAATACCGAGGAAGAGAGAAAGGAAACAAGGGACAGCGAGCTGCACAGGGGGATCGAGAAAGAAAGGATGGGAGAGGGAATGGCGCAGAGAGAGAAAGGCAGAAAAAACAGCAAGAGGAAGCAGGGCAAAAGGACAGCAAGAGGAAAAAGGAAAGGGACAGGGAGCTGGACAGAGATGGGAAAAAAAGCAGCGGGGACACACGAAAAGAGACAGAAAGAGAAGGGCACAAAAGGATAGATGAGGACAGCGGCAGGATGGAGACGCAGAACAAAACCTGGGACGGTCAACCTGGGTGGGCGGGGAGCGGGTCAGAGAGCCGGAGAAAGGAAAAACTCTGCTGTGGAGCAGCCGAGGGGGACGGAGAAAGAAAGACAGGGACGGGGAGCAGGGCAGAGAAACGGAGAGAGAAAATAAGCGATGGGGAGCAGGGCAGAGCACTAGGAAGAGGAAAATAAGACAAGGGAGAAGACCGAGAAGCTCAGAGAGAAAGAAGGGTCGAAAGGAAACGCCAGAGAGGTAGAGAAATCAAGAAATACAGGGACGAGGAGCCTTGCAGAGACGGAGCACGAAAATGTAGGGCCGGTGAGCGCGAAAGAGGGAGAGAGAGATGGGGGCAGGGGGAGGAGATGAAGAAGAAAGGAGAGATAAAGATGGCAACGGAGCGCAGGGGACACAGACAGAGAGAGAAAAAGGACAGTGAACAGGAAAAAAGGGACCGAGAAACAAAGAAAGGGTCAGATCTAGACAAAGAGACCAAGAAAGGGGCGGGGGGCGTGTGTGCAGGGAAACCCCAAAACAAACCAGCAAGGGGCTAGAGAACAGAGAGGGAGAGAAAGAGAAGAAAGGGCCATGAAGCAGGACAGAGAAGGAGAGAAAGGCAAAAAGGGAGAGCAAAAAGAGAGCCGGCTGGACAGGGAGGTACAGTAAGAAACGACCGGACAGCCAGCAGGACAGAGAAATAAAGACAGGGAGCCGGCTAGAGAAATTCTGAAGGGAGAAAAAGAGGGAGAGGGAGCAGAACACAAACACAGACAGAAGACGGGAGGTACAGGGAAAGGAAAACAAAAGGAAAAAGAAAAAAAAAAAAAAAAAATCACAGCAGCGTGGGAGAGAGAAGGATCCAGGGGACAGCTCGGGACACAGAAGAGGGGCGACAGGGCCCCGAGGGCCCACCACTCACCGCAGCTCTCGCTCTCCGCGCTCCCGGGAGACTCTGCCGCTTCAGACGCTTCTCCGTCCTGCTCTCCTCCATTCCTCTTCCGTAACTCCGGTCGCTTGGCTGTCCCCCACCTAAGACAAAACGTCCATGTCTCGCAGCTCTTACGAGACAAGGCTCCCTACGCACGCAGCCGCACTCGCGCGCTCCACAACCGGACCATGCTGCTGCTGGTGACACATACAGACCCTGCGGGGCACGCTGGCGGCCTGGCCTGCTGCGGGCTACCAAGAGGGAGCCTTCCTCACCCGCAGCGCCAGGCAGCTGCCAGCCAGGTGGCCTTCCATTTCTTCTTCTTCTTCAGCCTTCTCGGGACTCTCCAGCTTCAGCCGCGCCACCTCCTGCCCGCAGCCACTCAGCGCTCCGCCTCTCCCTTTTCGCCCCCACGCCGCCAGCACAGCGAGGCCCGGCACACGCAGCCCACACAAGCCTGGAGCGGGCGCAGCCAACGGCATCCCCAGGGCACGAACGGACAAACGCGTCCTCAGCGCAGCCCCTGCCACACATAAACAAGCAGCGGCGACCGCGTTCAGGGAGGCCGAGGCAGCCCGCACCACGGGCCTTGGGGGAGGCCGGGCGCTCCGGGACACAGGCTTCAGGGGACGTGAGGCAGCTGGGGGAGGCTGCGCGGGGCGAGCGGGGCCGGGGGAGCACTGCCGACTTGGGGGGGGGGGGGGTGCCCGCCTCCTTCTCCCATTCCCTTCCGTCACCTCCCGCCTCTGGCCCCGGGGCTGCCCGCACCCGGCTCGCCTCCTGCAGCCTGCCGCAGCGGCCGGCTCCAAGCTTCCCGTCCCACCACCCTCGGGCAGCCACCACGCACCCCCGCACCCGCTGGAGGGGAGCCCCCGCCTCACCGCTGGCCTCTCTGCTCCCCCGCCGCCCCGGCACCGAACACCAGCCCGCCGCCATGCTGCTCCGCCGCACCGCGCATGCGCCACGAGCCGACGGCGCGCCGGAGGGGCCACACTCTGAGCCGAACGCCGGGCTGCAGTACCGCGTTGCGGCCAGGGGGCGGCGGGGGCGGGGGCGGCGCCAGCGGGGCCGGGGGCGGTGCCAGCGGGGGCGAAGGCGGCGCCAGCGAGGGCGGGGGAGGCGCCAGCGGGGGCGGGGGCGGCGCCGGCGGCGCCAGCGGGGGCGGGGGCGTCGCCAGCGGGGGCGGGGGCGTCGCCAGCGGGGGCGGGGGCGTCGCCAGCGGGGGCGGGGGCGTCGCCAGCGGGGGCGGGGGCGTCGCCAGCGGGGGCGGGGGCGGCGCCTGCGGGGGCGGGGGCGGCGCCCAGCGCCGGCTCCGGCTCCGAGCAGACCCCGACTCGCGGCTCCGACACGGCGCCGCACCCCCATCGCTCCTTGCCCCCGACACGGACCCCGCTCTCCCGGGGGCTTTTCCCCGGGACCCGCCGCTCCATCCAACCCCCCCCCCCATACCCCGCGCTCACCTTCTCCCTCGCTGCAGCCGCAACCCGGCTATGGCTCCGCTCCTCCTTCGGCTCGCATCGGGCCCGGCACGGCAGCACCGGGCCCTCTACCGGCAGAGGGAGGGGCCGTCGCCATCAGCCCCGCTGCCCGCACCTGGGGCTCTTCCGGCCCCGGCCCACGGCTGGAGCCCACGATGCCGTCATTGGGCAAACACAAAGACTCTCTGAAGCCCTTTGGGCACTTCAGCAAGCAGGCAGGCGTTCCTTATTGCAGCGCCGGACACACAGGGCACGGCTCCTCCCAGCGCGCAAAGCACCTGCGCCACTCGAGCGGCAGTACCGAACTTTGCTCACCGGGTGGCAGCAGCGAGCTCTTGGACACGGCGCCACCGCGCATTGGCGCCGCCCGAGCCGCAGTACCGAACTTTGCTCACCGGGTGGCAGCAGCGAGCCCTTGGACACGGCGCCACCCGAGCCGCAGTACCGAACTTTGCTCACCGGGTGGCAGCAGCGATCGTACCGGCCCCTCCACGGCCACCCGCGCCACGGCAGCACCGGGCCCTCCACCGGCACAGGGAGCGGCCGTCGCCATCAGCCCCGCTGCCCGCACCTGGGGCTCCCCCGGCCCCGGCCCACGGATGGACCCCGGCAGGAACAGGGGGCCGTCGCCCCAGCCCCACAGCCCGTCCCCTTCTCCCCTGGCCTCTGGCGCAGCCCCTCGTCCCGTGCAAACCAAGCACAAACGCAGCCGCCAGGGCAAAAGGGACCGCAGGTCTTTACTCAGTCACGCACCCAGCCAGTCCCGGGAGCCGCTCTGCTCCGGGGCTCGGGGCCCCCGACGCTCCCTCTGCCCCTCCGACACCTCGGCACTCCTTCCCGCAGCTGCGCCCGTTGATCCAGCGGCGAACAGTCCGTCCGTCGCCTCCCGGAGCGACGCGCTGCTCGGCAGAGGCTGCCAAAAATGAGGAGCAGGGTGCAGGCCACTACAAGAGAGGAGAAAAGTGACAGGTGGCTGGACAGCGGCGGTGGAACGAGAAAGCACCAAGCAGGGAAAGGGACGGCGAGAGAAGGACGGGGACAGGCAGTCCCACAGAGACGGAGAAAGAAGCAGCAGCAAGAGAGCAAGAGCGGCAGCAGAAAGAAGAAGAGGGAGCAGGACACAGACCGAAAATGAAGAACGGGGAGCAGGAAGGAGATGCAAAAAAAAACCCTGCAGCATGACAGAGGAAAAAAGAATAGCGGCAGGGACCTGGACAAAGAGAGATGAGGAAATAGAATAGAATAGACATGGAGAAAGCAGTAGATCTGTGACGTGCTACGGAGCCGAGAAGGAAGGCCTCGAATCAAGGGACGAGGAGGCAGACAGAGAGCACCAAAGACAGCAAAAGTACTGACAGGCTACAGAGTAGGAGGAAAGCAAAACTAGTAACCGGGAGCTGAACAGAAAGAGGGGAAGAAGGAAAAAAATGCCACGGGCTGCAGGGCAGAAAGAGGGAGGACCTAAAAGATGGGGACAAGTCAGAGACAGATGGAGAAAGAAGGTACACAAGAGCAGGAAAAAAAAATAATCGTAGCAGTGGGGGAAAGAGAGGGAGCCGGGGAGGGCCCAGGATGCAGAAGAGGGGTGACAGGGCCCCGAGGGCCCACGACTCACCGCAGCTCTCACTCTCGGTGCTGCCGGGAGACTTTGACACTTCAGATGTTTCTCTCCCCTTCTCTCTTCCCTTCTTCTTCCGCAACTCCAATCGTTTGGCTCTCCTGCACCTGAGAGAAAATGCATGTGGCTGTCTTAGAGCTCATACGAGACGTGGCTTCCTAGACAAGAAGCCTCAGGAACAGGACAGAGAAAAAGAGAGAATATGATGAGTGGGAAGCAGAACACACGGATCGAGAGAGAACTTGAATCAGAGGAGTAAACAAGGCAGGAAAGAGAGATAAAGACAGGGAAGAAGCCACAAAAAAGGGCCTTTCTGGCCTCTACTCGCACCCCCCGGCCTCCTTTTTTTTCTGGCCTCTACTCTCGCCCCCAGCCTCCCACCCCTCTGCAGCCTCCCACCCCTTTCCGGCCTCCCTTTTTTTTCTGGCCTCTACTCTCGCCCCCGGCCTCCCACCCCTCTGCAGCCTCCCACCCCTTTCCGGCCTCCTTTTTTTTCCTGGCCTCTGCCCCCCCCCCCCCCCGCCTCCCACCCCTCGATAGCCTCCTAACTCCCTTTTTGCTGGCCTCTACTTAATTCAGCTTCCCACCCCTCTGCAACCTCCTACCTCTTTCCAGCCTCCACTCCGCCCCCCCAGCTTCCCACCCTTTTTCAGCCTCCCACCACCGTCCCACGCAGTGCAGGACACACTGACAGAGAGAGAAAAAGGACAGGCAACAGGAAGAAACGTACTAAGAAACAAAGAAAGGGTCAGACGAAGAAGGGGGTGGGTGGTCAGGGTTGGAATCCCAACACAAACCAGCAAGGGGATAGAGGACAGACAGAGAGGAAGACAAGAACGGGCCGGGAAGCAGGAAGAGAAGGAGAGAAAGGCAAAAAGGGAGAGCCGGCTGCACAGGCAGGTACAGCAAGAAACGACCGGACAGGCAGCAGGATCGAGAAAGAGAGACAGAAAAACTGGGGACAGGAAGCAGGACAGAGGGACGGCGAGAGGAAACAAGGGCCAGGGAGCAGGACAGCGGTGGAAAAAGAGGCACTGGGGCAGTAGGACAGAAAGAGAAGGAAGAAAGGCCAGAACAAGGACGGGGAATAACAGCAAAGGGAAAGAGAAGGACAAGGAGCGGGACAGATTGTCAGAGAAAGACAGGGACAGGGAGCGGGACAAGGTGATACTGAGAGAGAAAAAGGGGACAAGGAGGCAGGACAAAGTGAAAGACAGGCACAAGTAAGAGACGGGGGAGCAGGACAGAGACGGAGGGGGAAAAGCCTCAGCTGGGCAGCAGGAGACAGAGGCAGAGAAGGGAAAAAACAGCACCGGGCTGAGGGACCCTGAGGGAGGAATTAAAAAACAAACACAGGGAGCAGGACAAAACGACAGAGAGAGAGAAAAGGGACAGAGCAGGACAGCGTTGGGGGGAGAAATGCGACCGTGACGGGCAGCGGGAGAGAGGTATGGAGAAAGAAAAAAAATACCGAGGAAGAGAGAAAGGAAACAAGGGACAGCGAGCTGCACAGGGGGATCGAGAAAGAAAGGATGGGAGAGGGAATGGCGCAGAGAGAGAAAGGCAGAAAAAACAGCAAGAGGAAGCAGGGCAAAAGGACAGCAAGAGGAAAAAGGAAAGGGACAGGGAGCTGGACAGAGATGGGAAAAAAAGCAGCGGGGACACACGAAAAGAGACAGAAAGAGAAGGGCACAAAAGGATAGATGAGGACAGCGGCAGGATGGAGACGCAGAACAAAACCTGGGACGGTCAACCTGGGTGGGCGGGGAGCGGGTCAGAGAGCCGGAGAAAGGAAAAACTCTGCTGTGGAGCAGCCGAGGGGGACGGAGAAAGAAAGACAGGGACGGGGAGCAGGGCAGAGAAACGGAGAGAGAAAATAAGCGATGGGGAGCAGGGCAGAGCACTAGGAAGAGGAAAATAAGACAAGGGAGAAGACCGAGGAGCTCAGAGAGAAAGAAGGGTCGAAAGGAAACGCCAGAGAGGTAGAGAAATCAAGAAATACAGGGACGAGGAGCCTTGCAGAGACGGAGCACGAAAATGTAGGGCCGGTGAGCGCGAAAGAGGGAGAGAGAGACGGGGGCAGGGGGAGGAGATGAAGAAGAAAGGAGAGATAAAGATGGCAACGGAGCGCAGGGGACACAGACAGAGAGAGAAAAAGGACAGTGAACAGGAAAAAAGGGACCGAGAAACAAAGAAAGGGTCAGATCTAGACAAAGAGACCAAGAAAGGGGCGGGGGGCGTGTGTGCAGGGAAACCCCAAAACAAACCAGCAAGGGGCTAGAGAACAGAGAGGGAGAGAAAGAGAAGAAAGGGCCATGAAGCAGGACAGAGAAGGAGAGAAAGGCAAAAAGGGAGAGCAAAAAGAGAGCCGGCTGGACAGGGAGGTACAGTAAGAAACGACCGGACAGCCAGCAGGACAGAGAAATAAAGACAGGGAGCCGGCTAGAGAAATTCTGAAGGGAGAAAAAGAGGGAGAGGGAGCAGAACACACACACAGACAGAAGACGGGAGGTACAGGGAAAGGAAAACAAAAGGAAAAAGAAAAAAAAAAAAAAAATCACAGCAGCGTGGGAGAGAGAAGGATCCAGGGGACAGCTCGGGACACAGAAGAGGGGCGACAGGGCCCCGAGGGCCCGCCACTCACCGCAGCTCTCGCTCTCCGCGCTCCCGGGAGACTCTGCCGCTTCAGACGCTTCTCCGTCCTGCTCTCCTCCATTCCTCTTCCGTAACTCCGGTCGCTTGGCTGTCCCCCACCTAAGACAAAACGTCCATGTCTCGCAGCTCTTACGAGACAAGGCTCCCTACGCACGCAGCCGCACTCGCGCGCTCCACAACCGGACCATGCTGCTGCTGGTGACACATACAGACCCTGCGGGGCACGCTGGCGGCCTGGCCTGCTGCGGGCTACCAAGAGGGAGCCTTCCTCACCCGCAGCGCCAGGCAGCTGCCAGCCAGGTGGCCTTCCATTTCTTCTTCTTCTTCAGCCTTCTCGGGACTCTCCAGCTTCAGCCGCGCCACCTCCTGCCCGCAGCCACTCAGCGCTCCGCCTCTCCCTTTTCGCCCCCACGCCGCCAGCACAGCGAGGCCCGGCACACGCAGCCCACACAAGCCTGGAGCGGGCGCAGCCAACGGCATCCCCAGGGCACGAACGGACAAACGCGTCCTCAGCGCAGCCCCTGCCACACATAAACAAGCAGCGGCGACCGCGTTCAGGGAGGCCGAGGCAGCCCGCACCACGGGCCTTGGGGGAGGCCGGGCGCTCCGGGACACAGGCTTCAGGGGACGTGAGGCAGCTGGGGGAGGCTGCGCGGGGCGAGCGGGGCCGGGGGAGCACTGCCGACTTGGGGGGGGGGGGGGGGTGCCCGCCTCCTTCTCCCATTCTCTTCCGTCACCTCCCGCCTCTGGCCCCGGGGCTGCCCGCACCCGGCTCGCCTCCTGCAGCCTGCCGCAGCGGCCGGCTCCAAGCTTCCCGTCCCACCACCCTCGGGCAGCCACCACGCACCCCCGCACCCGCTGGAGGGGAGCCCCCGCCTCACCGCTGGCCTCTCTGCTCCCCCGCCGCCCCGGCACCGAACACCAGCCCGCCGCCATGCTGCTCCGCCGCACCGCGCATGCGCCACGAGCCGACGGCGCGCCGGAGGGGCCACACTCTGAGCCGAACGCCGGGCTGCAGTACCGCGTTGCGGCCAGGGGGCGGCGGGGGCGGGGGCGGCGCCAGCGGGGCCGGGGGCGGTGCCAGCGGGGGCGAAGGCGGCGCCAGCGAGGGCGGGGGCGGCGCCGGCGGCGCCAGCGGGGCAGGGGGCGGCGCCAGCGAGGCAGGGGGCGGCGCCAGCGGGGCAGAGGGCGGCGCCAGCGGGGCAGGGGGCGGCGCCAGCGGGGCAGGGGGCGGCGCCAGCGGGGCAGGGGGCGGCGCCAGCGGGGCAGGGGGCGGCGCCAGCGGGGCAGGGGGCGGCGCCAGCGGGGCAGGGGGCGGCGCCAGCGGGGCAGGGGGCGGCGCCAGCGGGGCAGGGGGCGGCGCCAGCGGGGCAGGGGGCGGCGCCAGCGGGGCAGGGGGCGGCGCCAGCGGGGCAGGGGGCGGCGCCAGCGGGGCAGGGGGCGGCGCCAGCGGGGCAGGGGGCGGCGCCAGCGGGGCAGGGGGCGGCGCCAGCGGGGCAGGGGGCGGCGCCAGCGGGGCAGGGGGCGGCGCCAGCGGGGCAGGGGGCGGCGCCAGCGGGGCAGGGGGCGGCGCCAGCGGGGCAGGGGGCGGCGCCAGCGGGGCAGGGGGCGGCGCCAGCGGGGCAGGGGGCGGCGCCCAGCGCCGGCTCCGGCTCCGAGCAGACCCCGACTCGCGGCTCCGACACGGCGCCGCACCCCCATCGCTCCTTGCCCCCGACACGGACCCCGCTCTCCCGGGGCTTTTCCCCGGGACCCGCCGCTCCATCCAACCCCCCCCCCCATACCCCGCGCTCACCTTCTCCCTCGCTGCAGCCGCAACCCGGCTATGGCTCCGCTCCTCCTTCGGCTCGCATCGGGCCCGGCACGGCAGCACCGGGCCCTCTACCGGCAGAGGGAGGGGCCGTCGCCATCAGCCCCGCTGCCCGCACCTGGGGCTCTTCCGGCCCCGGCCCACGGCTGGAGCCCACGATGCCGTCATTGGGCAAACACAAAGACTCTCTGAAGCCCTTTGGGCACTTCAGCAAGCAGGCAGGCGTTCCTTATTGCAGCGCCGGACACACAGGGCACGGCTCCTCCCAGCGCGCAAAGCACCTGCGCCACTCGAGCGGCAGTACCGAACTTTGCTCACCGGGTGGCAGCAGCGAGCTCTTGGACACGGCGCCACCGCGCATTGGCGCCGCCCGAGCCGCAGTACCGAACTTTGCTCACCGGGTGGCAGCAGCGAGCCCTTGGACACGGCGCCACCCGAGCCGCAGTACCGAACTTTGCTCACCGGGTGGCAGCAGCGATCGTACCGGCCCCTCCACGGCCACCCGCGCCACGGCAGCACCGGCCCCTCCACGGCCACCCGCGCCACGGCAGCACCGGGCCCTCCACCGGCACAGGGAGCGGCCGTCGCCATCAGCCCCGCTGCCCGCACCTGGGGCTCCCCCGGCCCCGGCCCACGGATGGACCCCGGCAGGAACAGGGGGCCGTCGCCCCAGCCCCACAGCCCGTCCCCTTCTCCCCTGGCCTCTGGCGCAGCCCCTCGTCCCGTGCAAACCAAGCACAAACGCAGCCGCCAGGGCAAAAGGGACCGCAGGTCTTTACTCAGTCACGCACCCAGCCAGTCCCGGGAGCCGCTCTGCTCCGGGGCTCGGGGCCCCCGACGCTCCCTCTGCCCCTCCGACACCTCGGCACTCCTTCCCGCAGCTGCGCCTGTTGATCCAGCGGCGAACAGTCCGTCCGTCGCCTCCCGGAGCGACGCGCTGCTCGGCAGAGGCTGCCAAAAATGAGGAGCAGGGTGCAGGCCACTACAAGAGAGGAGAAAAGTGACAGGTGGCTGGACAGCGGCGGTGGAACGAGAAAGCACCAAGCAGGGAAAGGGACGGCGAGAGAAGGACGGGGACAGGCAGTCCCACAGAGACGGAGAAAGAAGCAGCAGCAAGAGCGGCAGCAGAAAGAAGAAGAGGGAGCAGGACACAGACTGAAAATGAAGAACGGGGAGCAGGAAGGAGATGCAAAAAAAAACCCTGCAGCATGACAGAGGAAAAAAGAATAGCGGCAGGGACCTGGACAAAGAGAGATGAGGAAATAGAATAGAATAGACATGGAGAAAGCAGTAGATCTGTGACGTGCTACGGAGCCGAGAAGGAAGGCCTCGAATCAAGGGACGAGGAGGCAGACAGAGAGCACCAAAGACAGCAAAAGTACTGACAGGCTACAGAGTAGGAGGAAAGCAAAACTAGTAACCGGGAGCTGAACAGAAAGAGGGGAAGAAGGAAAAAAATGCCACGGGCTGCAGGGCAGAAAGAGGGAGGACCTAAAAGATGGGGACAAGTCAGAGACAGATGGAGAAAGAAGGTACACAAGAGCAGAAAAAAAAAATAATCGTAGCAGTGGGGGAAAGAGAGGGAGCCGGGGAGGGCCCAGGATGCACAAGAGGGGTGACAGGGCCCCGAGGGCCCACGACTCACCTCAGCTCTCACTCTCGGTGCTGCCGGGAGACTTTGACACTTCAGATGTTTCTCTCCCCTTCTCTCTTCCCTTCTTCTTCCGCAACTCCAATCGTTTGGCTCTCCTGCACCTGAGAGAAAATGCATGTGGCTGTCTTAGAGCTCATACGAGACGTGGCTTCCTAGACAAGAAGCCTCAGGAACAGGACAGAGAAAAAGAGAGAATATGATGAGTGGGAAGCAGAACACACGGATCGAGAGAGAACTTGAATCAGAGGAGTAAACAAGGCAGGAAAGAGAGATAAAGACAGGGAAGAAGCCACAAAAAAGGGCCTTTCTGGCCTCTACTCGCACCCCCCGGCCTCCTTTTTTTTCTGGCCTCTACTCTCGCCCCCAGCCTCCCACCCCTCTGCAGCCTCCCACCCCTTTCCGGCCTCCCTTTTTTTTCTGGCCTCTACTCTCGCCCCCGGCCTCCCACCCCTCTGCAGCCTCCCACCCCTTTCCGGCCTCCTTTTTTTTCCTGGCCTCTGCCCCCCCCCCCCCCCCGCCTCCCACCCCTCGATAGCCTCCTAACTCCCTTTTTGCTGGCCTCTACTTAATTCAGCTTCCCACCCCTCTGCAACCTCCTACCTCTTTCCAGCCTCCACTCCGCCCCCCCAGCTTCCCACCCTTTTTCAGCCTCCCACCACCGTCCCACGCAGTGCAGGACACACTGACAGAGAGAGAAAAAGGACAGGCAACAGGAAGAAACGTACTAAGAAACAAAGAAAGGGTCAGACGAAGAAGGGGGTGGGTGGTCAGGGTTGGAATCCCAACACAAACCAGCAAGGGGATAGAGGACAGACAGAGAGGAAGACAAGAACGGGCCGGGAAGCAGGAAGAGAAGGAGAGAAAGGCAAAAAGGGAGAGCCGGCTGCACAGGCAGGTACAGCAAGAAACGACCGGACAGGCAGCAGGATCGAGAAAGAGAGACAGAAAAACTGGGGACAGGAAGCAGGACAGAGGGACGGCGAGAGGAAACAAGGGCCAGGGAGCAGGACAGCGGTGGAAAAAGAGGCACTGGGGCAGTAGGACAGAAAGAGAAGGAAGAAAGGCCAGAACAAGGACGGGGAATAACAGCAAAGGGAAAGAGAAGGACAAGGAGCGGGACAGATTGTCAGAGAAAGACAGGGACAGGGAGCGGGACAAGGTGATACTGAGAGAGAAAAAGGGGACAAGGAGGCAGGACAAAGTGAAAGACAGGCACAAGTAAGAGACGGGGGAGCAGGACAGAGACGGAGGGGGAAAAGCCTCAGCTGGGCAGCAGGAGACAGAGGCAGAGAAGGGAAAAAACAGCACCGGGCTGAGGGACCCTGAGGGAGGAATTAAAAAACAAACACAGGGAGCAGGACAAAACGACAGAGAGAGAGAAAAGGGACAGAGCAGGACAGCGTTGGGGGGAGAAATGCGACCGTGACGGGCAGCGGGAGAGAGGTATGGAGAAAGAAAAAAAATACCGAGGAAGAGAGAAAGGAAACAAGGGACAGCGAGCTGCACAGGGGGATCGAGAAAGAAAGGATGGGAGAGGGAATGGCGCAGAGAGAGAAAGGCAGAAAAAACAGCAAGAGGAAGCAGGGCAAAAGGACAGCAAGAGGAAAAAGGAAAGGGACAGGGAGCTGGACAGAGATGGGAAAAAAAGCAGCGGGGACACACGAAAAGAGACAGAAAGAGAAGGGCACAAAAGGATAGATGAGGACAGCGGCAGGATGGAGACGCAGAACAAAACCTGGGACGGTCAACCTGGGTGGGCGGGGAGCGGGTCAGAGAGCCGGAGAAAGGAAAAACTCTGCTGTGGAGCAGCCGAGGGGGACGGAGAAAGAAAGACAGGGACGGGGAGCAGGGCAGAGAAACGGAGAGAGAAAATAAGCGATGGGGAGCAGGGCAGAGCACTAGGAAGAGGAAAATAAGACAAGGGAGAAGACCGAGAAGCTCAGAGAGAAAGAAGGGTCGAAAGGAAACGCCAGAGAGGTAGAGAAATCAAGAAATACAGGGACGAGGAGCCTTGCAGAGACGGAGCACGAAAATGTAGGGCCGGTGAGCGCGAAAGAGGGAGAGAGAGACGGGGGCAGGGGGAGGAGATGAAGAAGAAAGGAGAGATAAAGATGGCAACGGAGCGCAGGGGACACAGACAGAGAGAGAAAAAGGACAGTGAACAGGAAAAAAGGGACCGAGAAACAAAGAAAGGGTCAGATCTAGACAAAGAGACCAAGAAAGGGGCGGGGGGCGTGTGTGCAGGGAAACCCCAAAACAAACCAGCAAGGGGCTAGAGAACAGAGAGGGAGAGAAAGAGAAGAAAGGGCCATGAAGCAGGACAGAGAAGGAGAGAAAGGCAAAAAGGGAGAGCAAAAAGAGAGCCGGCTGGACAGGGAGGTACAGTAAGAAACGACCGGACAGCCAGCAGGACAGAGAAATAAAGACAGGGAGCCGGCTAGAGAAATTCTGAAGGGAGAAAAAGAGGGAGAGGGAGCAGAACACACACACAGACAGAAGACGGGAGGTACAGGGAAAGGAAAACAAAAGGAAAAAGAAAAAAAAAAAAAAAAAATCACAGCAGCGTGGGAGAGAGAAGGATCCAGGGGACAGCTCGGGACACAGAAGAGGGGCGACAGGGCCCCGAGGGCCCACCACTCACCGCAGCTCTCGCTCTCCGCGCTCCCGGGAGACTCTGCCGCTTCAGACGCTTCTCCGTCCTGCTCTCCTCCATTCCTCTTCCGTAACTCCGGTCGCTTGGCTGTCCCCCACCTAAGACAAAACGTCCATGTCTCGCAGCTCTTACGAGACAAGGCTCCCTACGCACGCAGCCGCACTCGCGCGCTCCACAACCGGACCATGCTGCTGCTGGTGACACATACAGACCCTGCGGGGCACGCTGGCGGCCTGGCCTGCTGCGGGCTACCAAGAGGGAGCCTTCCTCACCCGCAGCGCCAGGCAGCTGCCAGCCAGGTGGCCTTCCATTTCTTCTTCTTCTTCAGCCTTCTCGGGACTCTCCAGCTTCAGCCGCGCCACCTCCTGCCCGCAGCCACTCAGCGCTCCGCCTCTCCCTTTTCGCCCCCACGCCGCCAGCACAGCGAGGCCCGGCACACGCAGCCCACACAAGCCTGGAGCGGGCGCAGCCAACGGCATCCCCAGGGCACGAACGGACAAACGCGTCCTCAGCGCAGCCCCTGCCACACATAAACAAGCAGCGGCGACCGCGTTCAGGGAGGCCGAGGCAGCCCGCACCACGGGCCTTGGGGGAGGCCGGGCGCTCCGGGACACAGGCTTCAGGGGACGTGAGGCAGCTGGGGGAGGCTGCGCGGGGCGAGCGGGGCCGGGGGAGCACTGCCGACTTGGGGGGGGGGGGGGTGCCCGCCTCCTTCTCCCATTCCCTTCCGTCACCTCCCGCCTCTGGCCCCGGGGCTGCCCGCACCCGGCTCGCCTCCTGCAGCCTGCCGCAGCGGCCGGCTCCAAGCTTCCCGTCCCACCACCCTCGGGCAGCCACCACGCACCCCCGCACCCGCCAGAGGGGAGCCCCCGCCTCACCGCTGGCCTCTCTGCTCCCCCGCCGCCCCGGCACCGAACACCAGCCCGCCGCCATGCTGCTCCGCCGCACCGCGCATGCGCCACGAGCCGACGGCGCGCCGGAGGGGCCACACTCTGAGCCGAACGCCGGGCTGCAGTACCGCGTTGGGGGCGGCGGGGGCGGGGGCGGCGCCAGCGGGGCCGGGGGCGGTGCCAGCGGGGGCGAAGGCGGCGCCAGCGAGGGCGGGGGAGGCGCCAGCGGGGGCGGGGGCGTCGCCAGCGGGGGCGGGGGCGTCGCCAGCGGGGGCGGGGGCGTCGCCAGCGGGGGCGGGGGCGGCGCCTGCGGGGGCGGGGGCGGCGCCTGCGGGGCAGGGGGCGGCGCCTGCGGGGGCGGGGGCGGTGCCAGCGGGGGAGGGGGCGGCGCCAGCGGGGGAGGGGGCGGCGCCAGCGGGGGAGGGGGCGGCGCCAGCGGGGCAGGGGGCGGCGCCAGCGGGGCAGGGGGCGGCGCCAGCGGGGCAGGGGGAGGCGCCAGCGGGGCAGGGGGCGGTGCCAGCGGGGCAGGGGGCGGCGCCAGCGGGGCAGGGGGCGGCGCCAGCGGGGCAGGGGGCGGCGCCCAGCGCCGGCTCCGGCTCCGAGCAGACCCCGACTCGCGGCTCCGACACGGCGCCGCACCCCCATCGCTCCTTGCCCCCGACACGGACCCCGCTCTCCCGGGGGCTTTTCCCCGGGACCCGCCGCTCCATCCAACCCCCCCCCCCATACCCCGCGCTCACCTTCTCCCTCGCTGCAGCCGCAACCCGGCTATGGCTCCGCTCCTCCTTCGGCTCGCATCGGGCCCGGCACGGCAGCACCGGGCCCTCTACCGGCAGAGGGAGGGGCCGTCGCCATCAGCCCCGCTGCCCGCACCTGGGGCTCTTCCGGCCCCGGCCCACGGCTGGAGCCCACGATGCCGTCATTGGGCAAACACAAAGACTCTCTGAAGCCCTTTGGGCACTTCAGCAAGCAGGCAGGCGTTCCTTATTGCAGCGCCGGACACACAGGGCACGGCTCCTCCCAGCGCGCAAAGCACCTGCGCCACTCGAGCGGCAGTACCGAACTTTGCTCACCGGGTGGCAGCAGCGAGCTCTTGGACACGGCGCCACCGCGCATTGGCGCCGCCCGAGCCGCAGTACCGAACTTTGCTCACCGGGTGGCAGCAGCGAGCCCTTGGACACGGCGCCACCCGAGCCGCAGTACCGAACTTTGCTCACCGGGTGGCAGCAGCGATCGTACCGGCCCCTCCACGGCCACCCGCGCCACGGCAGCACCGGCCCCTCCACGGCCACCCGCGCCACGGCAGCACCGGGCCCTCCACCGGCACAGGGAGCGGCCGTCGCCATCAGCCCCGCTGCCCGCACCTGGGGCTCCCCCGGCCCCGGCCCACGGATGGACCCCGGCAGGAACAGGGGGCCGTCGCCCCAGCCCCACAGCCCGTCCCCTTCTCCCCTGGCCTCTGGCGCAGCCCCTCGTCCCGTGCAAACCAAGCACAAACGCAGCCGCCAGGGCAAAAGGGACCGCAGGTCTTTACTCAGTCACGCACCCAGCCAGTCCCGGGAGCTGCTCTGCTCCGGGGCTCGGGGCCCCCGACGCTCCCTCTGCCCCTCCGACACCTCGGCACTCCTTCCCGCAGCTGCGCCCGTTGATCCAGCGGCGAACAGTCCGTCCGTCGCCTCCCGGAGCGACGCGCTGCTCGGCAGAGGCTGCCAAAAATGAGGAGCAGGGTGCAGGCCACTACAAGAGAGGAGAAAAGTGACAGGTGGCTGGACAGCGGCGGTGGAACGAGAAAGCACCAAGCAGGGAAAGGGACGGCGAGAGAAGGACGGGGACAGGCAGTCCCACAGAGACGGAGAAAGAAGCAGCAGCAAGAGAGCAAGAGCGGCAGCAGAAAGAAGAAGAGGGAGCAGGACACAGACCGAAAATGAAGAACGGGGAGCAGGAAGGAGATGCAAAAAAAAACCCTGCAGCATGACAGAGGAAAAAAGAATAGCGGCAGGGACCTGGACAAAGAGAGATGAGGAAATAGAATAGAATAGACATGGAGAAAGCAGTAGATCTGTGACGTGCTACGGAGCCGAGAAGGAAGGCCTCGAATCAAGGGACGAGGAGGCAGACAGAGAGCACCAAAGACAGCAAAAGTACTGACAGGCTACAGAGTAGGAGGAAAGCAAAACTAGTAACCGGGAGCTGAACAGAAAGAGGGGAAGAAGGAAAAAAATGCCACGGGCTGCAGGGCAGAAAGAGGGAGGACCTAAAAGATGGGGACAAGTCAGAGACAGATGGAGAAAGAAGGTACACAAGAGCAGAAAAAAAAAATAATCGTAGCAGTGGGGGAAAGAGAGGGAGCCGGGGAGGGCCCAGGATGCAGAAGAGGGGTGACAGGGCCCCGAGGGCCCACGACTCACCTCAGCTCTCACTCTCGGTGCTGCCGGGAGACTTTGACACTTCAGATGTTTCTCTCCCCTTCTCTCTTCCCTTCTTCTTCCGCAACTCCAATCGTTTGGCTCTCCTCCACCTGAGAGAAAATGCATGTGGCTGTCTTAGAGCTCATACGAGACGTGGCTTCCTAGACAAGAAGCCTCAGGAACAGGACAGAGAAAAAGAGAGAATATGATGAGTGGGAAGCAGAACACACGGATCGAGAGAGAACTTGAATCAGAGGAGTAAACAAGGCAGGAAAGAGAGATAAAGACAGGGAAGAAGCCACAAAAAAGGGCCTTTCTGGCCTCTACTCGCACCCCCCGGCCTCCTTTTTTTTCTGGCCTCTACTCTCGCCCCCAGCCTCCCACCCCTCTGCAGCCTCCCACCCCTTTCCGGCCTCCCTTTTTTTTCTGGCCTCTACTCTCGCCCCCGGCCTCCCACCCCTCTGCAGCCTCCCACCCCTTTCCGGCCTCCTTTTTTTTCCTGGCCTCTACTCCCCCCTCCTCGCCCCCACCCCCCCCCCCCCCCCGCCTCCCACCCCTGGATAGCCTCCTAACTCCCTTTTTGCTGGCCTCTACTTAATTCAGCTTCCCACCCCTCTGCAACCTCCTACCTCTTTCCAGCCTCCACTCCGCCCCCCCAGCTTCCCACCCTTTTTCAGCCTCCCACCACCGTCCCACGCAGTGCAGGACACACTGACAGAGAGAGAAAAAGGACAGGCAACAGGAAGAAACGTACTAAGAAACAAAGAAAGGGTCAGACGAAGAAGGGGGTGGGTGGTCAGGGTTGGAATCCCAACACAAACCAGCAAGGGGATAGAGGACAGACAGAGAGGAAGACAAGAACGGGCCGGGAAGCAGGAAGAGAAGGAGAGAAAGGCAAAAAGGGAGAGCCGGCTGCACAGGCAGGTACAGCAAGAAACGACCGGACAGGCAGCAGGATCGAGAAAGAGAGACAGAAAAACTGGGGACAGGAAGCAGGACAGAGGGACGGCGAGAGGAAACAAGGGCCAGGGAGCAGGACAGCGGTGGAAAAAGAGGCACTGGGGCAGTAGGACAGAAAGAGAAGGAAGAAAGGCCAGAACAAGGACGGGGAATAACAGCAAAGGGAAAGAGAAGGACAAGGAGCGGGACAGATTGTCAGAGAAAGACAGGGACAGGGAGCGGGACAAGGTGATACTGAGAGAGAAAAAGGGGACAAGGAGGCAGGACAAAGTGAAAGACAGGCACAAGTAAGAGACGGGGGAGCAGGACAGAGACGGAGGGGGAAAAGCCTCAGCTGGGCAGCAGGAGACAGAGGCGGAGAAGGGAAAAAACAGCACCGGGCTGAGGGACCCTGAGGGAGGAATTAAAAAACAAACACAGGGAGCAGGACAAAACGACAGAGAGAGAGAAAAGGGACAGAGCAGGACAGCGTTGGGGGGAGAAATGCGACCGTGACGGGCAGCGGGAGAGAGGTATGGAGAAAGAAAAAAAATACCGAGGAAGAGAGAAAGGAAACAAGGGACAGCGAGCTGCACAGGGGGATCGAGAAAGAAAGGATGGGAGAGGGAATGGCGCAGAGAGAGAAAGGCAGAAAAAACAGCAAGAGGAAGCAGGGCAAAAGGACAGCAAGAGGAAAAAGGAAAGGGACAGGGAGCTGGACAGAGATGGGAAAAAAAGCAGCGGGGACACACGAAAAGAGACAGAAAGAGAAGGGCACAAAAGGATAGATGAGGACAGCGGCAGGATGGAGACGCAGAACAAAACCTGGGACGGTCAACCTGGGTGGGCGGGGAGCGGGTCAGAGAGCCGGAGAAAGGAAAAACTCTGCTGTGGAGCAGCAGAGGGGGACGGAGAAAGAAAGACAGGGACGGGGAGCAGGGCAGAGAAACGGAGAGAGAAAATAAGCGATGGGGAGCAGGGCAGAGCACTAGGAAGAGGAAAATAAGACAAGGGAGAAGACCGAGAAGCTCAGAGAGAAAGAAGGGTCGAAAGGAAACGCCAGAGAGGTAGAGAAATCAAGAAATACAGGGACGAGGAGCCTTGCAGAGACGGAGCACGAAAATGTAGGGCCGGTGAGCGCGAAAGAGGGAGAGAGAGACGGGGGCAGGGGGAGGAGATGAAGAAGAAAGGAGAGATAAAGATGGCAACGGAGCGCAGGGGACACAGACAGAGAGAGAAAAAGGACAGTGAACAGGAAAAAAGGGACCGAGAAACAAAGAAAGGGTCAGATCTAGACAAAGAGACCAAGAAAGGGGCGGGGGGCGTGTGTGCAGGGAAACCCCAAAACAAACCAGCAAGGGGCTAGAGAACAGAGAGGGAGAGAAAGAGAAGAAAGGGCCATGAAGCAGGACAGAGAAGGAGAGAAAGGCAAAAAGGGAGAGCAAAAAGAGAGCCGGCTGGACAGGGAGGTACAGTAAGAAACGACCGGACAGCCAGCAGGACAGAGAAATAGAGACAGGGAGCCGGCTAGAGAAATTCTGAAGGGAGAAAAAGAGGGAGAGGGAGCAGAACACACACACAGACAGAAGACGGGAGGTACAGGGAAAGGAAAACAAAAGGAAAAAGAAAAAAAAAAAAAAAAATCACAGCAGCGTGGGAGAGAGAAGGATCCAGGGGACAGCTCGGGACACAGAAGAGGGGCGACAGGGCCCCGAGGGCCCGCCACTCACCGCAGCTCTCGCTCTCCGCGCTCCCGGGAGACTCTGCCGCTTCAGACGCTTCTCCGTCCTGCTCTCCTCCATTCCTCTTCCGTAACTCCGGTCGCTTGGCTGTCCCCCACCTAAGACAAAACGTCCATGTCTCGCAGCTCTTACGAGACAAGGCTCCCTACACACGCAGCCGCGCTCGCGCGCTCCACAACCGGACCATGCTGCTGCTGGTGACACATACAGACCCTGCGGGGCACGCTGGCGGCCTGGCCTGCTGCGGGCTACCAAGACGGAGCCTTCCTCACCCGCAGCGCCAGGCAGCTGCCAGCCAGGTGGCCTTCCATTTCTTCTTCTTCTTCAGCCTTCTCGGGACTCTCCAGCTTCAGCCGCGCCACCTCCTGCCCGCAGCCACTCAGCGCTCCGCCTCTCCCTTTTCGCCCCCACGCCGCCAGCACAGCGAGGCCCGGCACACGCAGCCCACACAAGCCTGGAGCGGGCGCAGCCAACGGCATCCCCAGGGCACGAACGGACAAACGCGTCCTCAGCGCAGCCCCTGCCACACATAAACAAGCAGCGGCGACCGCGTTCAGGGAGGCCGAGGCAGCCCGCACCACGGGCCTTGGGGGAGGCCGGGCGCTCCGGGACACAGGCTTCAGGGGACGTGAGGCAGCTGGGGGCGGCTGCGCGGGGCGAGCGGGGCCGGGGGAGCACTGCCGACTTGGGGGGGGGGGGGGGGTGCCCGCCTCCTTCTCCCATTCCCTTCCGTCACCTCCCGCCTCTGGCCCCGGGGCTGCCCGCACCCGGCTCGCCTCCTGCAGCCTGCCGCAGCGGCCGGCTCCAAGCTTCCCGTCCCACCACCCTCGGGCAGCCACCACGCACCCCCGCACCCGCTGGAGGGGAGCCCGCGCCTCACCGCTGGCCTCTCTGCTCCCCCGCCGCCCCGGCACCGAACACCAGCCCGCCGCCATGCTGCTCCGCCGCACCGCGCATGCGCCACGAGCCGACGGCGCGCCGGAGGGGCCACACTCTGAGCCGAACGCCGGGCTGCAGTACCGCGTTGCGGCCAGGGGGCGGCGGGGGCGGCGCCAGCGGGGCCGGGGGCGGTGCCAGCGGGGGCGACGCCTGCGGTGCCAGCGGGGGCGACGCCTGCGGGGCCAGCGGGGGCGGGGGCGGCGCCAGCGGGGGCGGGGGCGGCGCCAGCGGGGGCGGGGGCGGCGCCAGCGGGGGCGGGGGCGGCGCCAGCGGGGGCGGGGGCGGCGCCAGCGGGGGCGGGGGCGGCGCCTGCGGGGGCGGGGGCGGCGACTGCGGGGGCGGGGGCGGCGACTGCGGGGGCGGGGGCGGCGCCTGCGGGGGCGGGGGCGGCGCCTGCGGGGGCGGGGGCGGCGCCTGCGGGGGCGGGGGCGGCGCCTGCGGGGGCGGGGGCGGCGGGGGCGGGGGCGGCGCCAGCGGGGGCGGGGGCGGTGCCAGCGGGGGCGGGGGCGGCGCCAGCGGGGGCGGGGGCGGTGCCTGCGGGGGCGGGGGCGGTGCCCAGCGCCGGCTCCGGCTCCGAGCAGACCCCGACTCGCGGCTCCGACACGGCGCCGCACCCCCATCGCTCCTTGCCCCCGACACGGACCCCGCCCTCCCGGGGGCTTTTCCCCGGGACCTGCCGCTCCATCCAACCCCCCCCCCCCATACCCCGCGCTCACCTTCTCCCTCGCTGCAGCCGCAACCCGGCTATGGCTCCGCTCCTCCTTCGGCTCGCATCGGGCCCGGCACGGCAGCACCGGGCCCTCTACCGGCAGAGGGAGGGGCCGTCGCCATCAGCCCCGCTGCCCGCACCTGGGGCTCTTCCGGCCCCGGCCCACGGCTGGAGCCCACGATGCCGTCATTGGGCAAACACAAAGACTCTCTGAAGCCCTTTGGGCACTTCAGCAAGCAGGCAGGCGTTCCTTATTGCAGCGCCGGACACACAGGGCACGGCTCCTCCCAGCGCGCAAAGCACCTGCGCCACTCGAGCGGCAGTACCGAACTTTGCTCACCGGGTGGCAGCAGCGAGCTCTTGGACACGGCGCCACCGCGCATTGGCGCCGCCCGAGCCGCAGTACCGAACTTTGCTCACCGGGTGGCAGCAGCGAGCCCTTGGACACGGCGCCACCCGAGCCGCAGTACCGAACTTTGCTCACCGGGTGGCAGCAGCGATCGTACCGGCCCCTCCACGGCCACCCGCGCCACGGCAGCACCGGCCCCTCCACGGCCACCCGCGCCACGGCAGCACCGGGCCCTCCACCGGCACAGGGAGCGGCCGTCGCCATCAGCCCCGCTGCCCGCACCTGGGGCTCCCCCGGCCCCGGCCCACGGCTGGACCCCGGCAGGAACAGGGGGCCGTCGCCCCAGCCCCACAGCCCGTCCCCTTCTCCCCTGGCCTCTGGCGCAGACCCTCGTCCCGTGCAAACCAAGCACAAACGCAGCCGCCAGGGCAAAAGGGACCGCAGGTCTTTACTCAGTCACGCACCCAGCCAGTCCCGGGAGCTGCTCTGCTCCGGGGCTCGGGGCCCCCGACGCTCCCTCTGCCCCTCCGACACCTCGGCACTCCTTCCCGCAGCTGCGCCCGTTGATCCAGCGGCGAACAGTCCGTCCGTCGCCTCCCGGAGTGACGCGCTGCTCGGCAGAGGCTGCCAAAAATGAGGAGCAGGGTGCAGGCCACTACAAGAGAGGAGAAAAGTGACAGGTGGCTGGACAGCGGCGGTGGAACGAGAAAGCACCAAGCAGGGAAAGGGACAGCGAGAGAAGGACGGGGACAGGCAGTCCCACAGAGACGGAGAAAGAAGCAGCAGCAAGAGAGCAAGAGCGGCAGCAGAAAGAAGAAGAGGGAGCAGGACACAGACCGAAAATGAAGAACGGGGAGCAGGAAGGAGATGCAAAAAAAAACCCTGCAGCATGACAGAGGAAAAAAGAATAGCGGCAGGGACCTGGACAAAGAGAGATGAGGAAATAGAATAGAATAGACATGGAGAAAGCAGTAGATCTGTGACGTGCTACGGAGCCGAGAAGGAAGGCCTCGAATCAAGGGACGAGGAGGCAGACAGAGAGCACCAAAGACAGCAAAAGTACTGACAGGCTACAGAGTAGGAGGAAAGCAAAACTAGTAACCGGGAGCTGAACAGAAAGAGGGGAAGAAGGAAAAAAATGCCACGGGCTGCAGGGCAGAAAGAGGGAGGACCTAAAAGATGGGGACAAGTCAGAGACAGATGGAGAAAGAAGGTACACAAGAGCAGAAAAAAAAAATAATCGTAGCAGTGGGGGAAAGAGAGGGAGCCGGGGAGGGCCCAGGATGCAGAAGAGGGGTGACAGGGCCCCGAGGGCCCACGACTCACCGCAGCTCTCACTCTCGGTGCTGCCGGGAGACTTTGACACTTCAGATGTTTCTCTCCCCTTCTCTCTTCCCTTCTTCTTCCGCAACTCCAATCGTTTGGCTCTCCTCCACCTGAGAGAAAATGCATGTGGCTGTCTTAGAGCTCATACGAGACGTGGCTTCCTAGACAAGAAGCCTCAGGAACAGGACAGAGAAAAAGAGAGAATATGATGAGTGGGAAGCAGAACACACGGATCGAGAGAGAACTTGAATCAGAGGAGTAAACAAGGCAGGAAAGAGAGATAAAGACAGGGAAGAAGCCACAAAAAAGGGCCTTTCTGGCCTCTACTCGCACCCCCCGGCCTCCTTTTTTTTCTGGCCTCTACTCTCGCCCCCAGCCTCCCACCCCTCTGCAGCCTCCCACCCCTTTCCGGCCTCCCTTTTTTTTCTGGCCTCTACTCTCGCCCCCGGCCTCCCACCCCTCTGCAGCCTCCCACCCCTTTCCGGCCTCCTTTTTTTTCCTGGCCTCTGCCCCCCCCCCCCCCCGCCTCCCACCCCTCGATAGCCTCCTAACTCCCTTTTTGCTGGCCTCTACTTAATTCAGCTTCCCACCCCTCTGCAACCTCCTACCTCTTTCCAGCCTCCACTCCGCCCCCCCAGCTTCCCACCCTTTTTCAGCCTCCCACCACCGTCCCACGCAGTGCAGGACACACTGACAGAGAGAGAAAAAGGACAGGCAACAGGAAGAAACGTACTAAGAAACAAAGAAAGGGTCAGACGAAGAAGGGGGTGGGTGGTCAGGGTTGGAATCCCAACACAAACCAGCAAGGGGATAGAGGACAGACAGAGAGGAAGACAAGAACGGGCCGGGAAGCAGGAAGAGAAGGAGAGAAAGGCAAAAAGGGAGAGCCGGCTGCACAGGCAGGTACAGCAAGAAACGACCGGACAGGCAGCAGGATCGAGAAAGAGAGACAGAAAAACTGGGGACAGGAAGCAGGACAGAGGGACGGCGAGAGGAAACAAGGGCCAGGGAGCAGGACAGCGGTGGAAAAAGAGGCACTGGGGCAGTAGGACAGAAAGAGAAGGAAGAAAGGCCAGAACAAGGACGGGGAATAACAGCAAAGGGAAAGAGAAGGACAAGGAGCGGGACAGATTGTCAGAGAAAGACAGGGACAGGGAGCGGGACAAGGTGATACTGAGAGAGAAAAAGGGGACAAGGAGGCAGGACAAAGTGAAAGACAGGCACAAGTAAGAGACGGGGGAGCAGGACAGAGACGGAGGGGGAAAAGCCTCAGCTGGGCAGCAGGAGACAGAGGCGGAGAAGGGAAAAAACAGCACCGGGCTGAGGGACCCTGAGGGAGGAATTAAAAAACAAACACAGGGAGCAGGACAAAACGACAGAGAGAGAGAAAAGGGACAGAGCAGGACAGCGTTGGGGGGAGAAATGCGACCGTGACGGGCAGCGGGAGAGAGGTATGGAGAAAGAAAAAAAATACCGAGGAAGAGAGAAAGGAAACAAGGGACAGCGAGCTGCACAGGGGGATCGAGAAAGAAAGGATGGGAGAGGGAATGGCGCAGAGAGAGAAAGGCAGAAAAAACAGCAAGAGGAAGCAGGGCAAAAGGACAGCAAGAGGAAAAAGGAAAGGGACAGGGAGCTGGACAGAGATGGGAAAAAAAGCAGCGGGGACACACGAAAAGAGACAGAAAGAGAAGGGCACAAAAGGATAGATGAGGACAGCGGCAGGATGGAGACGCAGAACAAAACCTGGGACGGTCAACCTGGGTGGGCGGGGAGCGGGTCAGAGAGCCGGAGAAAGGAAAAACTCTGCTGTGGAGCAGCCGAGGGGGACGGAGAAAGAAAGACAGGGACGGGGAGCAGGGCAGAGAAACGGAGAGAGAAAATAAGCGATGGGGAGCAGGGCAGAGCACTAGGAAGAGGAAAATAAGACAAGGGAGAAGACCGAGAAGCTCAGAGAGAAAGAAGGGTCGAAAGGAAACGCCAGAGAGGTAGAGAAATCAAGAAATACAGGGACGAGGAGCCTTGCAGAGACGGAGCACGAAAATGTAGGGCCGGTGAGCGCGAAAGAGGGAGAGAGAGACGGGGGCAGGGGGAGGAGATGAAGAAGAAAGGAGAGATAAAGATGGCAACGGAGCGCAGGGGACACAGACAGAGAGAGAAAAAGGACAGTGAACAGGAAAAAAGGGACCGAGAAACAAAGAAAGGGTCAGATCTAGACAAAGAGACCAAGAAAGGGGCGGGGGGCGTGTGTGCAGGGAAACCCCAAAACAAACCAGCAAGGGGCTAGAGAACAGAGAGGGAGAGAAAGAGAAGAAAGGGCCATGAAGCAGGACAGAGAAGGAGAGAAAGGCAAAAAGGGAGAGCAAAAAGAGAGCCGGCTGGACAGGGAGGTACAGTAAGAAACGACCGGACAGCCAGCAGGACAGAGAAATAGAGACAGGGAGCCGGCTAGAGAAATTCTGAAGGGAGAAAAAGAGGGAGAGGGAGCAGAACACACACACAGACAGAAGACGGGAGGTACAGGGAAAGGAAAACAAAAGGAAAAAGAAAAAAAAAAAAAAAAATCACAGCAGCGTGGGAGAGAGAAGGATCCAGGGGACAGCTCGGGACACAGAAGAGGGGCGACAGGGCCCCGAGGGCCCGCCACTCACCGCAGCTCTCGCTCTCCGCGCTCCCGGGAGACTCTGCCGCTTCAGACACTTCTCCGTCCTGCTCTCCTCCATTCCTCTTCCGTAACTCCGGTCGCTTGGCTGTCCCCCACCTAAGACAAAACGTCCATGTCTCGCAGCTCTTACGAGACAAGGCTCCCTACGCACGCAGCCACGCTCGCGCGCTCCACAACCGTGCCATGCTGCTGCTGGTGACACATACAGACCCTGCGGGGCACGCTGGCGGCCTGGCCTGCTGCGGGCTACCAAGACGGAGCCTTCCTCACCCGCAGCGCCAGGCAGCTGCCAGCCAGGTGGCCTTCCATTTCTTCTTCTTCTTCAGCCTTCTCGGGACTCTCCAGCTTCAGCCGCGCCACCTCCTGCCCGCAGCCACTCAGCGCTCCGCCTCTCCCTTTTCGCCCCCACGCCGCCAGCACAGCGAGGCCCGGCACACGCAGCCCACACAAGCCTGGAGCGGGCGCAGCCAACGGCATCCCCAGGGCACGAACGGACAAACGCGTCCTCAGCGCAGCCCCTGCCACACATAAACAAGCAGCGGCGACCGCGTTCAGGGAGGCCGAGGCAGCCCGCACCACGGGCCTTGGGGGAGGCCGGGCGCTCCGGGACACAGGCTTCAGGGGACGTGAGGCAGCTGGGGGCGGCTGCGCGGGGCGAGCGGGGCCGGGGGAGCACTGCCGACTTGGGGGGGGGGGGGGGGTGCCCGCCTCCTTCTCCCCTTTCCTTCCGTCACCTCCCGCCTCTGGCCCCGGGGCTGCCCGCACCCGGCTCGCCTCCTGCAGCCTGCCGCAGCGGCCGGCTCCAAGCTTCCCGTCCCACCACCCTCGGGCAGCCACCACGCACCCCCGCACCCGCTGGAGGGGAGCCCGCGCCTCACCGCTGGCCTCTCTGCTCCCCCGCCGCCCCGGCACCGAACACCAGCCCGCCGCCATGCTGCTCCGCCGCACCGCGCATGCGCCACGAGCCGACGGCGCGCCGGAGGGGCCACACTCTGAGCCGAACGCCGGGCTGCAGTACCGCGTTGCGGCCAGGGGGCGGCGGGGGCGGCGCCAGCGGGGCCGGGGGCGGTGCCAGCGGGGGCGACGCCTGCGGGGCCAGCGGGGGCGGGGGCGGCGCCAGCGGGGGCGGGGGCGGCGCCAGCGGGGGCGGGGGCGGCGCCAGCGGGGGCGGGGGCGGCGCCAGCGGGGGCGGGGGCGGCGCCAGCGGGGGCGGGGGCGGTGCCAGCGGGGGCGGGGGCGGCGCCAGCGGGGGCGGGGGCGGTGCCAGCGGGGGCGGGGGCGGCGCCTGCGGGGGCGGGGGCGGCGCCTGCGGGGGCGGCGCCTGCAAGGGCGGGGGCGGCGCCTGCGGGGGCGGGGGCGGAGCCTGCGGGGGCGGGGGCGGAGCCGGCGGGGGCGGGGGCGGCGGGGGCGGGGGCGGTGCCGGCGGGGGCGGGGGCGGCGCCCAGCGCCGGCTCCGGCTCCGAGCAGACCCCGACTCGCGGCTCCGACACGGCGCCGCACCCCCATCGCTCCTTGCCCCCGACACGGACCCCGCCCTCCCGGGGGCTTTTCCCCGGGACCCGCCGCTCCATCCAACCCCCCCCCCCATACCCCGCGCTCACCTTCTCCCTCGCTGCAGCCGCAACCCGGCTATGGCTCCGCTCCTCCTTCGGCTCGCATCGGGCCCGGCACGGCAGCACCGGGCCCTCTACCGGCAGAGGGAGGGGCCGTCGCCATCAGCCCCGCTGCCCGCACCTGGGGCTCTTCCGGCCCCGGCCCACGGCTGGAGCCCACGATGCCGTCATTGGGCAAACACAAAGACTCTCTGAAGCCCTTTGGGCACTTCAGCAAGCAGGCAGGCGTTCCTTATTGCAGCGCCGGACACACAGGGCACGGCTCCTCCCAGCGCGCAAAGCACCTGCGCCACTCGAGCGGCAGTACCGAACTTTGCTCACCGGGTGGCAGCAGCGAGCTCTTGGACACGGCGCCACCGCGCATTGGCGCCGCCCGAGCCGCAGTACCGAACTTTGCTCACCGGGTGGCAGCAGCGAGCCCTTGGACACGGCGCCACCCGAGCCGCAGTACCGAACTTTGCTCACCGGGTGGCAGCAGCGATCGTACCGGCCCCTCCACGGCCACCCGCGCCACGGCAGCACCGGCCCCTCCACGGCCACCCGCGCCACGGCAGCACCGGGCCCTCCACCGGCACAGGGAGCGGCCGTCGCCATCAGCCCCGCTGCCCGCACCTGGGGCTCCCCCGGCCCCGGCCCACGGCTGGACCCCGGCAGGAACAGGGGGCCGTCGCCCCAGCCCCACAGCCCGTCCCCTTCTCCCCTGGCCTCTGGCGCAGCCCCTCGTCCCGTGCAAACCAAGCACAAACGCAGCCGCCAGGGCAAAAGGGACCGCAGGTCTTTACTCAGTCACGCACCCAGCCAGTCCCGGGAGCTGCTCTGCTCCGGGGCTCGGGGCCCCCGACGCTCCCTCTGCCCCTCCGACACCTCGGCACTCCTTCCCGCAGCTGCGCCCGTTGATCCAGCGGCGAACAGTCCGTCCGTCGCCTCCCGGAGCGACGCGCTGCTCGGCAGAGGCTGCCAAAAATGAGGAGCAGGGTGCAGGCCACTACAAGAGAGGAGAAAAGTGACAGGTGGCTGGACAGCGGCGGTGGAACGAGAAAGCACCAAGCAGGGAAAGGGACAGCGAGAGAAGGACGGGGACAGGCAGTCCCACAGAGACGGAGAAAGAAGCAGCAGCAAGAGAGCAAGAGCGGCAGCAGAAAGAAGAAGAGGGAGCAGGACACAGACCGAAAATGAAGAACGGGGAGCAGGAAGGAGATGCAAAAAAAAACCCTGCAGCATGACAGAGGAAAAAAGAATAGCGGCAGGGACCTGGACAAAGAGAGATGAGGAAATAGAATAGAATAGACATGGAGAAAGCAGTAGATCTGTGACGTGCTACGGAGCCGAGAAGGAAGGCCTCGAATCAAGGGACGAGGAGGCAGACAGAGAGCACCAAAGACAGCAAAAGTACTGACAGGCTACAGAGTAGGAGGAAAGCAAAACTAGTAACCGGGAGCTGAACAGAAAGAGGGGAAGAAGGAAAAAAATGCCACGGGCTGCAGGGCAGAAAGAGGGAGGACCTAAAAGATGGGGACAAGTCAGAGACAGATGGAGAAAGAAGGTACACAAGAGCAGAAAAAAAAAATAATCGTAGCAGTGGGGGAAAGAGAGGGAGCCGGGGAGGGCCCAGGATGCAGAAGAGGGGTGACAGGGCCCCGAGGGCCCACGACTCACCGCAGCTCTCACTCTCGGTGCTGCCGGGAGACTTTGACACTTCAGATGTTTCTCTCCCCTTCTCTCTTCCCTTCTTCTTCCGCAACTCCAATCGTTTGGCTCTCCTCCACCTGAGAGAAAATGCATGTGGCTGTCTTAGAGCTCATACGAGACGTGGCTTCCTAGACAAGAAGCCTCAGGAACAGGACAGAGAAAAAGAGAGAATATGATGAGTGGGAAGCAGAACACACGGATCGAGAGAGAACTTGAATCAGAGGAGTAAACAAGGCAGGAAAGAGAGATAAAGACAGGGAAGAAGCCACAAAAAAGGGCCTTTCTGGCCTCTACTCGCACCCCCCGGCCTCCTTTTTTTTCTGGCCTCTACTCTCGCCCCCAGCCTCCCACCCCTCTGCAGCCTCCCACCCCTTTCCGGCCTCCCTTTTTTTTCTGGCCTCTACTCTCGCCCCCGGCCTCCCACCCCTCTGCAGCCTCCCACCCCTTTCCGGCCTCCTTTTTTTTCCTGGCCTCTGCCCCCCCCCCCCCCCCCGCCTCCCACCCCTCGATAGCCTCCTAACTCCCTTTTTGCTGGCCTCTACTTAATTCAGCTTCCCACCCCTCTGCAACCTCCTACCTCTTTCCAGCCTCCACTCCGCCCCCCCAGCTTCCCACCCTTTTTCAGCCTCCCACCACCGTCCCACGCAGTGCAGGACACACTGACAGAGAGAGAAAAAGGACAGGCAACAGGAAGAAACGTACTAAGAAACAAAGAAAGGGTCAGACGAAGAAGGGGGTGGGTGGTCAGGGTTGGAATCCCAACACAAACCAGCAAGGGGATAGAGGACAGACAGAGAGGAAGACAAGAACGGGCCGGGAAGCAGGAAGAGAAGGAGAGAAAGGCAAAAAGGGAGAGCCGGCTGCACAGGCAGGTACAGCAAGAAACGACCGGACAGGCAGCAGGATCGAGAAAGAGAGACAGAAAAACTGGGGACAGGAAGCAGGACAGAGGGACGGCGAGAGGAAACAAGGGCCAGGGAGCAGGACAGCGGTGGAAAAAGAGGCACTGGGGCAGTAGGACAGAAAGAGAAGGAAGAAAGGCCAGAACAAGGACGGGGAATAACAGCAAAGGGAAAGAGAAGGACAAGGAGCGGGACAGATTGTCAGAGAAAGACAGGGACAGGGAGCGGGACAAGGTGATACTGAGAGAGAAAAAGGGGACAAGGAGGCAGGACAAAGTGAAAGACAGGCACAAGTAAGAGACGGGGGAGCAGGACAGAGACGGAGGGGGAAAAGCCTCAGCTGGGCAGCAGGAGACAGAGGCGGAGAAGGGAAAAAAACAGCACCGGGCTGAGGGACCCTGAGGGAGGAATTAAAAAACAAACACAGGGAGCAGGACAAAACGACAGAGAGAGAGAAAAGGGACAGAGCAGGACAGCGTTGGGGGGAGAAATGCGACCGTGACGGGCAGCGGGAGAGAGGTATGGAGAAAGAAAAAAAATACCGAGGAAGAGAGAAAGGAAACAAGGGACAGCGAGCTGCACAGGGGGATCGAGAAAGAAAGGATGGGAGAGGGAATGGCGCAGAGAGAGAAAGGCAGAAAAAACAGCAAGAGGAAGCAGGGCAAAAGGACAGCAAGAGGAAAAAAGGAAAGGGACAGGGAGCTGGACAGAGATGGGAAAAAAAGCAGCGGGGACACACGAAAAGAGACAGAAAGAGAAGGGCACAAAAGGATAGATGAGGACAGCGGCAGGATGGAGACGCAGAACAAAACCTGGGACGGTCAACCTGGGTGGGCGGGGAGCGGGTCAGAGAGCCGGAGAAAGGAAAAACTCTGCTGTGGAGCAGCAGAGGGGGACGGAGAAAGAAAGACAGGGACGGGGAGCAGGGCAGAGAAACGGAGAGAGAAAATAAGCGATGGGGAGCAGGGCAGAGCACTAGGAAGAGGAAAATAAGACAAGGGAGAAGACCGAGAAGCTCAGAGAGAAAGAAGGGTCGAAAGGAAACGCCAGAGAGGTAGAGAAATCAAGAAATACAGGGACGAGGAGCCTTGCAGAGACGGAGCACGAAAATGTAGGGCCGGTGAGCGCGAAAGAGGGAGAGAGAGACGGGGGCAGGGGGAGGAGATGAAGAAGAAAGGAGAGATAAAGATGGCAACGGAGCGCAGGGGACACAGACAGAGAGAGAAAAAGGACAGTGAACAGGAAAAAAGGGACCGAGAAACAAAGAAAGGGTCAGATCTAGACAAAGAGACCAAGAAAGGGGCGGGGGGCGTGTGTGCAGGGAAACCCCAAAACAAACCAGCAAGGGGCTAGAGAACAGAGAGGGAGAGAAAGAGAAGAAAGGGCCATGAAGCAGGACAGAGAAGGAGAGAAAGGCAAAAAGGGAGAGCAAAAAGAGAGCCGGCTGGACAGGGAGGTACAGTAAGAAACGACCGGACAGCCAGCAGGACAGAGAAATAGAGACAGGGAGCCGGCTAGAGAAATTCTGAAGGGAGAAAAAGAGGGAGAGGGAGCAGAACACACACACAGACAGAAGACGGGAGGTACAGGGAAAGGAAAACAAAAGGAAAAAGAAAAAAAAAAAAAAAAAATCACAGCAGCGTGGGAGAGAGAAGGATCCAGGGGACAGCTCGGGACACAGAAGAGGGGCGACAGGGCCCCGAGGGCCCGCCACTCACCGCAGCTCTCGCTCTCCGCGCTCCCGGGAGACTCTGCCGCTTCAGACACTTCTCCGTCCTGCTCTCCTCCATTCCTCTTCCGTAACTCCGGTCGCTTGGCTGTCCCCCACCTAAGACAAAACGTCCATGTCTCGCAGCTCTTACGAGACAAGGCTCCCTACACACGCAGCCACGCTCGCGCGCTTCCACAACCGTGCCATGCTGCTGCTGGTGACACATACAGACCCTGCGGGGCACGCTGGCGGCCTGGCCTGCTGCGGGCTACCAAGACGGAGCCTTCCTCACCCGCAGCGCCAGGCAGCTGCCAGCCAGGTGGCCTTCCATTTCTTCTTCTTCTTCAGCCTTCTCGGGACTCTCCAGCTTCAGCCGCGCCACCTCCTGCCCGCAGCCACTCAAGCGCTCCGCCCTCTCCCTTTTCGCCCCCCACGCCGCCAGCACAGCGAGGCCCGGCACACGCAGCCCACACAAGCCTGGAGCGGGCGCAGCCAACGGCATCCCCAGGGCACGAACGGACAAACGCGTCCTCAGCGCAGCCCCTGCCACACATAAACAAGCAGCGGCGACCGCGTTCAGGGAGGCCGAGGGCAGCCCGCACCACGGGCCTTGGGGGGAGGCCGGGCGCTCCGGGACACAGGCTTCAGGGGACGTGAGGCAGCTGGGGGCGGCTGCGCGGGGCGAGCGGGGGCCGGGGGAGCACTGCCGACTTGGGGGGGGGGGGGGGGGTGCCCGCCTCCTTCTCCCATTCCCTTTCCGTCACCTCCCGCCTCTGGCCCCGGGGCTGCCCGCACCCGGCTCGCCTCCTGCAGCCTGCCGCAGCGGCCCGGCCTCCAAGCTTCCCGTCCCACCACCCTCGGGCAGCCACCACGCACCCCCGCACCCGCTGGAGGGGAGCCCGCGCCTCACCGCTGGCCTCTCTGCTTCCCCCCGCCGCCCCCGGCACCGAACACCAGCCCGCCGCCATGCTGCTCCGCCGCACCGCGCATGCGCCACGAGCCGACGGCGCGCCGGAGGGGCCACACTCTGAGCCGAACGCCGGGCTGCAGTACCGCGTTGCGGCCAGGGGGCGGCGGGGGGCGGCGCCAGCGGGGCCCGGGGGGCGGTGCCAGCGGGGGCGACGCCCTGCGGGGCCAGCGGGGGCGGGGGCGGCGCCAGCGGGGCCAGCGGGGGGCGGCGCCAGCGGGGGCGGGGGGCGGCGCCAGCGGGGGGCGGGGGCGGCGCCAGCGGGGGCGGGGGCGGCGCCAGCGGGGGCGGGGGCGGCGCCAGCGGGGGCGGGGGCGGCGCCAGCGGGGGCGGGGGCGGCCGCCAGCGGGGGCGGCGCCCAGCGGGGGCGGTGCCAGCGGGGGCGGGGGCGGCGCCTGCGGGGGCGGGGGCGGCGCCTGCGGGGGCGGCGCCTGCGGGGGCGGGGGCGGCGCCTGCGGGGGGCGGGGGCGGAGCCTGCGGGGGCGGGGGCGGAGCCTGCGGGGGCGGGGGCGGCGGGCGGCGGGGGCGGGGGGCGGTGCCTGCGGGGGCGGGGGCGGCGCCCAGCGCCGGCTCCGGCTCCGAGCAGACCCCGACTCGCGGCTCCGACACGGCGCCGCACCCCCATCGCTCCCTTGCCCCCGACACGGACCCCGCCCTCCCGGGGGCTTTTCCCCCGGGACCCGCCGCTCCATCCAACCCCCCCCCCCCATACCCCGCGCTCACCTTCTCCCTCGCTGCAGCCGCAACCCGGCTATGGCTCCGCTCCTCCTTCGGCTCGCATCGGGCCCGGCACGGCAGCACCGGGCCCTCTACCGGCAGAGGGAGGGGCCGTCGCCATCAGCCCCGCTGCCCGCACCTGGGGCTCTTCCGGCCCCGGCCCACGGCTGGAGCCCACGATGCCGTCATTGGGCAAACACAAAGACTCTCTGAAGCCCTTTGGGCACTTCAGCAAGCAGGCAGGCGTTCCTTATTGCAGCGCCGGACACACAGGGCACGGCTCCTCCCAGCGCGCAAAGCACCTGCGCCACTCGAGCGGCAGTACCGAACTTTGCTCACCGGGTGGCAGCAGCGAGCTCTTGGACACGGCGCCACCGCGCATTGGCGCCGCCCGAGCCGCAGTACCGAACTTTGCTCACCGGGTGGCAGCAGCGAGCCCTTGGACACGGCGCCACCCGAGCCGCAGTACCGAACTTTGCTCACCGGGTGGCAGCAGCGATCGTACCGGCCCCTCCACGGCCACCCGCGCCACGGCAGCACCGGCCCCCTCCACGGCCACTCCGCGCCACGGCAGCACCGGGCCCTCCACCGGCACAGGGAGCGGCCGTCGCCATCAGCCCCCGCTGCCCGCCACCCTGGGGCTCCCCCGGCCCCGGCCCACGGCTGGACCCCGGCAGGAACAGGGGGCCGTCGCCCCAGCCCCACAGCCCGTCCCCTTCTCCCCTGGCCTCTGGCGCAGCCCCTCGTCCCGTGCAAACCAAGCACAAACGCAGCCGCCAGGGCAAAAGGGACCGCAGGTCTTTACTCAGTCACGCACCCCAGCCAGTCCCGGGAGCCGCTCTGCTCCGGGGCTCGGGGCCCCCGACGCTCCCTCTGCCCCTCCGACACCTCGGCACTCCTTCCCGCAGCTGCGCCTGTTGATCCAGCGGCGAACAGTCCGTCCGTCGCCTCCCGGAGCGACGCGCTGCTCGGCAGAGGCTGCCAAAAATGAGGAGCAGGGTGCAGGCCACTACAAGAGAGGAGAAAAGTGACAGGTGGCTGGACAGCGGCGGTGGAACGAGAAAGCACCAAGCAGGGAAAGGAACGGCGAGAGAAGGACGGGGACAGGCAGTCCCACAGAGACGGAGAAAGAAGCAGCCAGCAAGAGAGCAAGAGCGGCAGCAGAAAGAAGAAGAGGGAGCAGGACACAGACCGAAAATGAAGAACGGGGAGCAGGAAGGAGATGCAAAAAAAAAAACCCTGCAGCATGACAGAGGAAAAAAGAATAGCGGCAGGGACCTGGACAAAGAGAGATGAGGAAATAGAATAGAATAGACATGGAGAAAGCAGTAGATCTGTGACGTGCTACGGAGCCGAGAAGGAAGACCTCGAATCAAGGGACGAGGAGCCAGACAGAGAGCACCAAAGACAGCAAAAGTACTGACAGGCTACAGAGTAGGAGGAAAGCAAAAACTAGTAACCGGGAGCTGAACAGAAAGAGGGGAAGAAGGAAAAAAATGCCACGGGGCTGCAGGGCAGAAAGAGGGAGGACCTAAAAGATGGGGACAAGTCAGAGACAGATGGAGAAAGAAGGTACACAGGGAGGGCCCAGGATGCAGAAGAGGGGTGACAGGGCCCCGAGGGCCCACGACTCACCGCAGCTCTCACTCTCGGTGCTGCCGGGAGACTTGACACTTCAGATGTTTCTCTCCCTTCTCTCTTCCTTCTTCTTCCGCAGCTCCAATCGTTTGGCTCTCCTGCACCTGAGAGAAAATGCATGTGGCTGTCTTAGAGCTCATACGAGACGTGGCTTCCTAGACAAGAAGCCTCAGGAACAGGACAGAGAAAAAGAGAGAATATGATGAGTGGGAAGCAGAACACACGGATCGAGAGAGAATTTGAATCAGAGAGTAAACAAGGCAGGAAAGCGAGATAAAGACAGGGAAGAAGCCACAAAAAAGGGCCTTTCTGGCCTCTACTCGCACCCCCCGGCCTCCTTTTTTTCTGGCCTCTACTCTCGCCCCCAGCCTCCCACCCCTCTGCAGCCTCCCACCCCTTTCCGGCCTCCCTTTTTTTCTGGCCTCTACTCTCGCCCCCGGCCTCCCACCCCTCTGCAGCCTCCCACCCCTTTCCGGCCTCCTTTTTTTTCCTGGCCTCTGGCCCCCCCCCCCCCCCCGCCTCCCACCCCTCGATAGCCTCCTAACTCCCTTTTTGCTGGCCTCTACTTAATTCAGCTTCCCACCCCTCTGCAACCTCCTACCTCTTTCCAGCCTCCACTCCGCCCCCCCAGCTTCCACCCTTTTTCAGCCTCCCACCACCGTCCCAACGCAGTGCAGGACACACTGACAGAGAGAGAAAAAAGGACAGGCAACAGGAAGAAACGTACTAAGAAACAAAGAAAGGGTCAGACGAAGAAGGGGGTGGGTGGTCAGGGTTGGAATCCCAACACAAACCAGCAAGGGGATAGAGGACAGACAGAGAGGAAGACAAGAACGGGCCGGGAAGCAGGAAGAGAAGGAGAGAAAGGCAAAAAGGGAGAGCCGGCTGCACAGGCAGGTACAGCAAGAAACGATCCGGACAGGCAGCAGGATCGAGAAAGAGAGACAGAAAAACTGGGGACAGGAAGCAGGACAGAGGGACGGCGAGAGGAAACAAGGGCCAGGAGCAGGACAGCGGTGGAAAAAGAGCACTGGGGCAGTAGGACAGAAAGAGAAGGAAGAAAGGCCAGAACAAGGACGGGGAATAACAGCAAAGGGAAAGAGAAGGACAAGGAGCGGGACAGATTGTCAGAGAAAGACAGGGACAGGGAGCGGGACAAGGTGATACTGAGAGAGAAAAAGGGGACAAGGAGGCAGGACAAAGTGAAAGACAGGCACAAGTAAGAGACGGGGAGCAGGACAGAGACGGAGGGGAAAAGCCTCAGCTGGGCAGCAGGAGACAGAGGCGGAGAAGGGAAAAAAACAGCACCGGGCTGAGGGACCCTGAGGGAGGAATTAAAAAACAAACACAGGGAGCAGGACAAAACGACAGAGAGAGAGAAAAGGGACAGAGCAGGACAGCGTTGGGGGGAGAAATGCGACCGTGACGGGCAGCGGGAGAGAGGTATGGAGAAAGAAAAAAAAATACGAGGAAGAGAGAAAGGAACAAGGGACAGCGAGCTGCACAGGGGGATCGAGAAAGAAAGGATGGGAGAGGGAATGGCGCAGAGAGAGAAAGGCAGAAAAACAGCAAGAGGAAGCAGGGCAAAAGGACAGCAAGAGGAAAAAGGAAAGGGACAGGGAGCTGGACAGAGATGGGAAAAAAGCAGCGGGGACACACGAAAAGAGACAGAAAGAGAAGGGCACAAAAGGATAGATGAGGACAGCGGCAGGATGGAGACGCAGAACAAAACCTGGGACGGTCAACCTGGGTGGGCGGGGAGCGGGTCAGAGAGCCGAGAAAGGAAAACTCTGCTGTGGAGCAGCCGAGGGGGACGGAGAAAGAAAGACAGGGACGGGGAGCAGGGCAGAGAACGGAGAGAGAAAATAAGCGATGGGGAGCAGGGCAGAGCACTAGAAGAGGAAAATAAGACAAGGGAGAAGACCGAGAAGCTCAGAGAGAAAGAAGGGTCGAAAGGAAACGCCAGAGAGGTAGAGAATCAAGAAATACAGGGACGAGAGAGCCTTGCAGAGACGGAGCACGAAAATGTAGGGGCCGGTGAGCGCGAAAGAGGGAGAGAGAGACGGGGGCAGGGGGAGGAGATGAAGAAGAAAGGAGAGATAAAGATGGCAACGGAGCGCAGGGGACACAGACAGAGAGAGAAAAAGGACAGTGAACAGGAAAAAAGGGACCGAGAAACAAAGAAAGGGTCAGATCTAGACAAAGAGACCAAGAAAGGGGCGGGGGGCGTGTGTGCAGGGAAACCCCAAAACAAACCAGCAAGGGGCTAGAGAACAGAGAGGGAGAGAAAGAGAAGAAAGGGCCATGAAGCAGGACAGAGAAGGAGAGAAAGGCAAAAAGGAGAGCAAAAAGAGAGCCGGCTGGACAGGGAGGTACAGTAAGAAACGATCCGGACAGCCAGCAGGACAGAGAAATAGAGACAGGGAGCCGGCTAGAGAAATTCTGAAGGGAGAAAAAGAGGGAGAGGGAGCAGAACACACACACAGACAGAAGACGGGAGGTACAGGGAAAGGAAAACAAAAGGAAAAAGAAAAAAAAAAAAAAAAATCACAGCAGCGTGGAGAGAGAAGGATCCAGGGGACAGCTCGGGGACACAGAAGAGGGGCGACAGGGCCCCGAGGGCCCGCCACTCACCGCAGCTCTCGCTCTCCGCGCTCCCGGGAGACTCTGCCGCTTCAGACACTTCTCCGTCCTGCTCTCCTCCATTCCTCTTCCGTAACTCCGGTCGCTTGGCTGTCCCCCACCTAAGACAAAACGTCCATGTCTCGCAGCTCTTACGAGACAAGGCTCCCTACACACGCAGCCACGCTCGCAGCGCTCCACAACCGTGCCATGCTGCTGCTGGTGACACATACAGACCCTGCGGGGCACGCTGGCGGCCTGGCCTGCTGCGGGCTACCAAGACGGAGCCTTCCTCACCCGCAGCGCCAGGCAGCTGCCAGCCAGGTGGCCTTCCATTTCTTCTTCTTCTTCAGCCTTCTCGGGGACCTCTCCAGCTTCAGCCGCGCCACCTCCTGCCCGCAGCCACTCAGCGCTCCGCCTCTCCCTTTTCGCCCCCACGCCGCCAGCACAGCGAGGCCCGGCACACGCAGCCCACACAAGCCTGGAGCGGGCGCAGCCAACGGCATCCCCAGGGCACGAACGGACAAACGCGTCTCAGCGCAGCCCCTGCCACACATGAACAAGCAGCGGCGACCGCGTTCAGGGAGGCCGAGGCAGCCCGCACCACGGGCCTTGGGGGAGGCCGGGCGCTCCGGGACACAGGCTTCAGGGGACGTGAGGCAGCTGGGGGCGGCTGCGCGGGGCGAGCGGGGCCGGGGGAGCACTGCCGACTTGGGGGGGGGGGGGGGGGTGCCCGCCTCCTTCTCCCATTCCCTTCCGTCACCTCCCGCCTCTGGCCCCGGGGCTGCCCCGCACCCGGCTCGCCTCCTGCAGCCTGCCGCAGCGGCCGGCTCCAAGCTTCCCGTCCCACCACCCTCGGGCAGCCACCACGCACCCCCGCACCCGCTGGAGGGGAGCCCGCGCCTCACCGCTGGCCTCTCTGCTCCCCCGCCGCCCCGGCACCGAACACCAGCCCGCCGCCATGCTGCTCCGCCGCACCGCGCATGCGCCACGAGCCGACGGCGCGCCGGAGGGGCCACACTCTGAGCCGAACGCCGGGCTGCAGTACCCGCGTTGCGGCCAGGGGGCGGCGGGGGCGGCGCCAGCGGGGCCGGGGGCGGTGCCAGCGGGGGCGACGCCTGCGGGGCCAGCGGGGGCGGGGGCGGCGCCAGCGGGGGCGGGGGCGGCGCCAGCGGGGGCGGGGGCGGCGCCAGCGGGGGCGGGGGCGGCGCCAGCGGGGGCGGGGGCGGCGCCAGCGGGGGCGGGGGCGGTGCCAGCGGGGGCGGGGGCGGCGCCAGCGGGGGCGGGGGCGGTGCCAGCGGGGGCGGGGGCGGCGCCTGCGGGGGCGGGGGCGGCGCCTGCGGGGGCGGCGCCTGCAAGGGGCGGGGGCGGCGCCTGCGGGGGCGGGGGCGGAGCCTGCGGGGGCGGGGGCGGCGGGGGCGGGGGCGGTGCCTGCGGGGGCGGGGGCGGCGCCCAGCGCCGGCTCCGGCTCCGAGCAGACCCCGACTCGCGGCTCCGACACGGCGCCGCACCCCCATCGCTCCTTGCCCCCGACACGGACCCCGCCCTCCCGGGGGCTTTTCCCCGGGACCCGCCGCTCCATCCAACCCCCCCCCCCATACCCCGCGCTCACCTTCTCCCTCGCTGCAGCCGCAACCCGGCTATGGCTCCGCTCCTCCTTCGGCTCGCATCGGGCCCGGCACGGCAGCACCGGCCCTCTACCGGCAGAGGGAGGGGCCGTCGCCATCAGCCCCGCTGCCCCGCACCTGGGGCTCTTCCGGCCCCGGCCCACGGCTGGAGCCCACGATGCCGTCATTGGGCAAAACACAAAGACTCTCTGAAGCCCTTTGGGCACTTCAGCAAGCAGGCAGGCGTTCCTTATTGCAGCGCCGGACACACAGGGCACGGCTCCTCCCAGCGCGCAAAGCACCTGCGCCACTCGAGCGGCAGTACCGAACTTTGCTCACCGGGTGGCAGCAGCGAGCTCTTGGACACGGCGCCACCGCGCATTGGCGCCGCCCGAGCCGCAGTACCGAACTTTGCTCACCGGGTGGCAGCAGCGAGCCCTTGGACACGGCGCCACCCGAGCCGCAGTACCGAACTTTGCTCACCGGGTGGCAGCAGCGATCGTACCGGCCCCTCCACGGCCACCCGCGCCACGGCAGCACCGGCCCCTCCACGGCCACCCGCGCCACGGCAGCACCGGGCCCTCCACCGGCACAGGGAGCGGCCGTCGCCATCAGCCCCGCTGCCCGCACCTGGGGCTCCCCCGGCCCCGGCCCACGGCTGGACCCCGGCAGGAACAGGGGGCCGTCGCCCCAGCCCCACAGCCCGTCCCCTTCTCCCCTGGCCTCTGGCGCAGCCCCTCGTCCCGTGCAAACCAAGCACAAACGCAGCCGCCAGGGCAAAAGGGACCGCAGGTCTTTACTCAGTCACGCACCCAGCCAGTCCCGGGAGCTGCTCTGCTCCGGGGCTCGGGGCCCCCGACGCTCCCTCTGCCCCTCCGACACCTCGGCACTCCTTCCCGCAGCTGCGCCCGTTGATCCAGCGGCGAACAGTCCGTCCGTCGCCTCCCGGAGCGACGCGCTGCTCGGCAGAGGCTGCCAAAAATGAGGAGCAGGGTGCAGGCCACTACAAGAGAGGAGAAAAGTGACAGGTGGCTGGACAGCGGCGGTGGAACGAGAAAGCACCAAGCAGGGAAAGGGACAGCGAGAGAAGGACGGGGACAGGCAGTCCCCACAGAGACGGAGAAAGAAGCAGCAGCAAGAGAGCAAGAGCGGCAGCAGAAAGAAGAAGAGGGAGCAGGACACAGACCGAAAATGAAGAACGGGGAGCAGGAAGGAGATGCAAAAAAAAACCCTGCAGCATGACAGAGGAAAAAAGAATAGCGGCAGGGACCTGGACAAAGAGAGATGAGGAAATAGAATAGAATAGACATGGAGAAAGCAGTAGATCTGTGACGTGCTACGGAGCCGAGAAGGAAGGCCTCGAATCAAGGGACGAGGAGGCAGACAGAGAGCACCAAAGACAGCAAAAGTACTGACAGGCTACAGAGTAGGAGGAAAGCAAAACTAGTAACCGGGAGCTGAACAGAAAGAGGGAAGAAGGAAAAAAATGCCACGGGCTGCAGGGCAGAAAGAGGTGAGGACCTAAAAGATGGGGACAGTCAGAGACAGATGGAGAAAGAAGGTACACAAGAGCAGAAAAAAAAAATAATCGTAGCAGTGGGGAAAGAGAGGGAGCCGGGAGGGCCCAGGATGCAGAAGAGGGGTGACAGGGCCCCGAGGGCCACGACTCACCGCAGCTCTCACTCTCGGTGCTGCCGGGAGACTTTGACACTTCAGATGTTTCTCTCCCCTTCTCTCTCTCCCTTCTTCTTCCGCAACTCCAATCGTTTGGCTCTCCTCCACCTGAGAGAAAATGCATGTGGCTGTCTTAGAGCTCATACGAGACGTGGCTTCCTAGACAAGAAGCCTCAGGAACAGGACAGAGAAAAAGAGAGAATATGATGAGTGGGAAGCAGAACACACGGATCGAGAGAGAACTTGAATCAGAGGAGTAACAAGGCAGGAAAGAGAGATAAAGACAGGGAAGAAGCCACAAAAAAGGGCCTTTCTGGCCTCTACTCGCACCCCCCGGCCTCCTTTTTTTTCTGGCCTCTACTCTCGCCCCCAGCCTCCCACCCCTCTGCAGCCTCCCACCCCTTTCCGGCCTCCCTTTTTTTTCTGGCCTCTACTCTCGCCCCCCGGCCTCCCACCCCTCTGCAGCCTCCCACCCCTTTCCGGCCTCCTTTTTTTTCCTGGCCTCTGCCCCCCCCCCCCGCCTCCCACCCCTCGATAGCCTCCTAACTCCCTTTTTGCTGGCCTCTACTTAATTCAGCTTCCACCCCTCTGCAACCTCCTACCTCTTTCCAGCCTCCACTCCGCCCCCCCAGCTTCCCCACCCTTTTTCAGCCTCCCACCACCGTCCCACGCAGTGCAGGACACACTGACAGAGAGAGAAAAAGGACAGGCAACAGGAAGAAACGTACTAAGAAACAAAGAAAGGGTCAGACGAAGAAGGGGGTGGGTGGTCAGGGTTGGAATCCCAACACAAACCAGCAAGGGGATAGAGGACAGACAGAGAGGAAGACAAGAACGGGCCGGGAAGCAGGAAGAGAAGGAGAGAAAGGCAAAAAGGGAGAGCCGGCTGCACAGGCAGGTACAGCAAGAAACGACCGGACAGGCAGCAGGATCGAGAAAGAGAGACAGAAAAACTGGGGACAGGAAGCAGGACAGAGGGACGGCGAGAGGAAACAAGGGCCAGGGAGCAGGACAGCGGTGGAAAAAGAGGCACTGGGGCAGTAGGACAGAAAGAGAAGGAAGAAAGGCCAGAACAAGGACGGGGAATAACAGCAAAGGGAAAGAGAAGGACAAGGAGCGGGACAGATTGTCAGAGAAAGACAGGGACAGGGAGCGGGACAAGGTGATACTGAGAGAGAAAAAGGGACAAGGAGGCAGGACAAAGTGAAAGACAGGCACAAGTAAGAGACGGGGGAGCAGGACAGAGACGGAGGGGGAAAAGCCTCAGCTGGGCAGCAGGAGACAGAGGCGGAGAAGGGAAAAACAGCACCGGGCTGAGGGACCCTGAGGAGGAATTAAAAAACAAACACAGGGAGCAGGACAAAACGACAGAGAGAGAGAAAAGGGACAGAGCAGGACAGCGTTGGGGGGAGAAATGCGACCGA